>NC_088979.1:37724922-38012422 GCF_963932015.1 Anas acuta
AATTGAATAAAACTGCAGAAAAGAAAAACTGCAGAAGTCTGTTATGCAGAAGACGAAAACAACAGCAACAACAACATACATTATGGTGAACTCTGTAATGTCTCATGCCTTCAAAGCATAATAAAATATAAGTGAGATGAGAAGAAATGACACATTTGCCATTCAAGGATTTTTAATAATTTAAAAGACAGATCAGATTTTAATCGATTAAGAGCACTCAGAAATGAAATCATGAAAATTCCTCCTTCCACTGTGTATACAAGTTCATGTCAGTGTCAAGCCTATATTTTTTAGCTTTTTTTGATCACTTAAAATTGACCAAAAAATCCCACAAGTGTCTTCTTTCTCTAAACTTTCATAATAGGAACTAAATACTTAGTCTTATCGAATCTTGAAACTATAGCTTATTGAGGATGTCTTCATTATGCTCTGAAATACACCTTAATACTCACTGTGAAAATTTGCCAGTGTTCCCAATTGTCAGTTTTAGCTTTGAGAAGCTGCTGAAACACTAATTTTTATACCATTTTAATATATTGGTTTTATTATACACCAATAGATTTTGCACTGCACCATATTAAAATAGTTTTCCTTGCAGAATTCTGCTGATCTTAGACCACTTTCTTACTTCCTTGTTTTTCCTTGGGATAATTACAATTAAAATAAGTCAGCAATGGTATTTTAATACTGCTTGTTTTTGTTGTTGTTGTTGTTGTTTTCTTTCCCAAGGATGATTCCAGTTTTTACTTTCTGTGAAAATCTGCAATTTTATAAGCACAGAATGTAATCAGGAATAAAATACTTCCCCTTTTCAACTGCCATCAAGAGCTGGAAATGGGAAATTGAATCATCTTAAACACAATGCTAAAACAAGATATAATTTGATTGGGACTCCTTAGAATATCTTTTTTATGATATATATTAGATGAAAATTCATATTAATTTTACAGGAGGGACAGTATTTGACAAAGAGGTGTGAAGCATGCTGATATTATGCCTCTTTTGTGTCTGCTCTTTTTGACCACTTTTATTATATAAACAGAAGGCTCATCTAAAATTTCATACTACTGCTAAAAATATAATAAACAGAATAGAACAGAACAGAACAGAATAGAATAGAATAGTATAGAATAAAAACACCAAACACCTGTCAGGACATTTATCCTATCTATTAATGATTTAAAACCAAATATTATAGTTCCAAAGTATTTTGCTCAAAATTCAAAATATTTAAAAAAATACATATATATATTTATATATATGGGAACTTTAAAATGAATGTCAGTTTAAAATGAAAAAAAAAAAAAAAACAACAACAAACAAACAAAAAAAAAACTTTGTTTTAACATTGTAAATGTAGTTTAACTTCAAAATGCAATTGACAGCATAACATATACATAACTGATCCTTACACATACATAACGTAGACAACTGATCCTTAAAGTAATGGTACTTAGTAAGATAAAACTGTGCTTTTAACGTATCATATATACTGTGTTACTGCTGTTTTGTTGTTGTTTCCTTATTAGATTTCATGGATTTCATGGATTAGAACCCTTCTTTCTAATATGAAATTACTTAATCTTTACATAATTATATTTCTTCCTTTCAGGGAAATTTAAAAACAAACTAACTAACTAACTACCAAACAACAAATAAAACAGAAAGAGAGAGAGTTTGGGCTTAGGGGAGGAAGGAGAAGGGTAGAGATGTGAATAATTACTGTAAACACTTTTTTTTTGTCTTTTTATTTTTTAATCATTCCTGTTGCACAAAATCTCATAAAACATCTTTATGCTATTAAATATATATATATATATAATCAACATTATTAGCATATTAAAGGTGAAAGAATTCCAAAGTGCCTTTTCCTTTTGGTTTGTGGAATTCAACATGATTTCATTTTCAGTACTTACCACTCACTCCCTGTTCCAACCTATGCATACTCAGATAAATCTATTTTCTTAGATGCTTTCTAACCTCTAATTGTGCCAAAATTCACTTTCATTTTGGCACAGAATTCAAAGTAGCATTCTGTGCTCAAACATGCAATACTGCTGTACAATAGCAAGCAAGCAGAGTTTTTAAATTCTTAAATGTTCATGATCATTTAATATCCATGACTGTCTGTGATTCAAGCACTACTAACCTCCTGAGATTCATTCTAAGAGTACTGCTAGCTACCACAGCAGATGCTGCAAACTGACGATGAATGTCAAAACATTAGTGCATTTCTTTTGCTGTTCTTACTATTAATGCACATCTCAAAACAGAGAGGGTTTTCTTGTTTGTTTTGTTTAGATTCTCCCTTTCCCCTCTTCCCCTCCCTCCCGCCCTCCCTCCCTCCCTCTTTCCTTCCTTCCTTCCTTCCTTCCTTCCTTCCTTTCTTTCTTTCTTTCTTTCTTTCTTTTTCTTTCTTTCTCTCTCTCTCTCTCTTTCTTTTTCTCTCTTTTCAGGTTAATGTCTCCTAAGGTACCTCAAATTTTACTACTCCAAGCTATTAATACCAGACATTTATTCAGAAATCAATAGGCAGACAGAATAAGGTGGTCAGTATTAGAATCACACATTCAAAAAATCTTGCCTTTGAGAGCAGTAAATTTCTCAGCTGCAGCATGTTGCTCAGGACTGTATTCAATCACTAAGGATGGAGACTCCACAACCTCTATGGGCAACCTGTTTTGGTATTCCAGCACCCTCACTGTAAAATAAATAAATAAATAAATAAATAAATAAATAAATAAATAAATAAATATTTTTTTTAAATCACAGATTTAGAAGGAAATATCTGTTTTTCAGGTTGTACCTATTGTCTTATCCTTTTCACTGAATACTACTCAAAAAGAGGATGACTCCATCTTTTATGCTCATCCATCAGATTTTTATAAATTTGTTAAGATTCTCCTGAGCCTTTGCTTCCACAGATTGAACAGTCCCAACTTTCTCAGCCTCTCCTCTTTCAGATGCTTCAAGCAATCATCTTTGTTCTTTCACTGAACTTATTCTGGTATATCCATGTCTATCTTGTACTGAGGAACGCAGAACAGAATGCGGTACTTGAGGTGAGTGCTGAACAGAGGGAAAGGATCACATTCCTTGTCCTGCTGAGAATGCTGGGCTTCTAATGAGCCCCAGGCGCTGTTCTCTTTATTTGCTGCAAGGACACATTGCTGGCACATGGTTAAATTGTGCAACAGGAACTGCAGAGCCTTTTTCTTCATTCAGTTAGCTCCCAGTTTGTACTGGTGGATGGATTATGTAGCTTACAAACTCAGCACATTGTTTGCAACTCATGTTTTGAGTCAAAATACACCTTTGTAGAGGTATGAATTTTAAATGTTAAATTCACACACATCTCCAGAATATCTGTAAAAGAGGTATGAGTTTGGTTACTTATTTTTAATAATATTTCTTTAGATTATTAAGATTTTTAACAATTACCGTGTAGATATGAAAACTGTTAATGTTTTACTAGGACAAATATTCAAATCAGACAGTAAGAGATTTCTTTCATCACATTAATAAGACTCGTATAAGAATAATTAACTAAAGAGATTTTATTTTTTCTTTAAAAAAAAAGAACAAAAAAAATATAATATATTATACAGATGAAAATTAAACCTGCTCACTTAAGGATATCTTGGGGCCCAAATGTTAAAAGTTTTAGAGAGATATTTATTTATTTTTTTTGTGGCAATTTAAAAATAACCTTTTTTTCCTCTGACCATAACTGTGTAGAATCCTATAGGGAAGAAATATCTTTATTGATGATTTGGATGAGGAAATTGAGTGTACCCTTAGTAAGTTTGCAGATTACACCAAGTTGGGGGGAAGTGTTGATCTGTTGGAGGGTAGGAAGGCTCTGCAGAAGGACCTGGACAAGATGGATCAATGGGCAGAGGCCAATGGGATGACGTTCCACACGGCTAATTGTTGGGTCCAGAACTTTGGTCACAACAACCCCATTCAGCACGACAGTCTGGGGCAGAGTGGCTGGAAAGCTGTGCAGAGAAAAAGGATCTAGGGGTGCTGATTGATGCTCGCCTGAACATGAGCCAGCAGGGTGCCCAGATTTCCGAGAAGGCCAACAGCATCCTGGCTTGTATCAGCAATAGTGTACCCAGGAGGAACAGGGAGGTGATCGTCCCCTTGTATTCTGCTCTGGTGAAGCCTCATCTTGAGTATTGTGTTCACCTTTGGGGCCCTCACTACAAAAAGGACATCAAGGCACTGGAGCATGTCCAGAGAAGGGCTACAAGGTAGGTGAAGGGCCTGAAACACAAGTCCTGTGAGGAGCAGCTGAGGGAAATGAGGTTGTTTAGTCTGGAGAGGAGGTGGCTCAGGGGAGACCTTGTTGCTCCCTCCAACTACCTGAAAGGAAATTGTGGGGAGCTGTGGGTCAGCCTCTTCTCACATGTAACTAGTGATAGGACTAGAGTGAATGGCCTCAAGTTGCACCAGGGGAGGTTTAGATTGGAAATTAAAATTGGTCTTTTCCAATCTTAATGATTCTGTGATGCCAGGAAGTGCTTAGATAGACAGATAGCTATCTGGCTATGTATTGATCTACTTCCTGTAGATAGATTTCATTGACACCACATTTGTAAAAAAGAAACTAAGTATATATGTGGGAGACATTTCCTTTCCTTGTTTTTAATTTCTATAGATTGTTTAGTACTAGATATTACTAGATAGTACTAGAATGAATGGTCTCAAGTTGCACAAGGGGAGGTTCAGGTTAGAAATTAAAAGGCATTTCTCCTCAGAAAGAGAAGTCAGGCATTGGAATTGGTTGCCCCAGGACATGGTGGAGTCACCGTCTCTGGGGACATTTAAGGAGAGGTTGGATGTGGTACTTTGGGACATGGTTTAATGGGTGATGTTGGTAGTAGGGTGATGGTTGGACCAGATGATCTTGAAGGTCTTTTCCAACCTTAAATGATTCTATGATTCTATGAAATGTATCTTCATCATTTAAATTAAAACATATTTAAAATTTACAAAATAACTTTTTGTCCTGCCAAAGTTTAACTTAAAACACTTTTTTTCTTTTTCACAAAAGTTCATAATAATTTAATATATATATTCGAAGAATATCTTCGTTTTTTCTTTTTTACCACTAAAAATTCTATCATCATCCATTGAAGCATCTTTTCCCCCCAGTGTTAGGAAAAGTTCTGCTTATCCACAGGGCAGACATCTCTCAATATATCTGTTGAGACATAAAACATGAACATTTAAAAGAAAAAAAAAAAAAAAAGAGAGAGAGAGAGAAAAAAAAAATCACCAGTTTTCAGAATTCCATTCTTTATAGTTAATACAGAACTGGTTAGTTCCTGGACTGCTATTAGGAAAACAAACACCATTTTCCTTTAGAAGGCTCATTAGTACTGTCCTGTTGCAGAAAAAGTTCAGTGATGACTGAATTTAATGTGGGATTTATCCAAACACAGATATCCTTTCCAAATTAGTTATTTCAACCTCTCTTTATAGTCATTCCTGAGAAGAAGGGCATGTCTTCTCTGACCTATTTTAGACATTCTTCGGATTATGTCCAAAACTTTTTTTTTTTTTTTTCTCTGCTGTTTATGAAGAGATCTGAGAATGAATATATCATATGAAGATGTTCAATAGATGTGCATAAGTGATATATTTTAGAAAACAGGGGAAGACAAAGATAAAGATGACTGGAGTGCACAGTATTTAAAATTGAGGTTTTCTCTTCAATTGAATATTAATATTACATTATACTCAAAACTGCATTACCATATGGCTGTCTTAATACCCCTTAACAGTATTTTGTATGAATTTATTGTGCTCTTCCAAAGGAAAGACATAGAAGAAGGATGTGTCAATATTAATGCTAATAGAGATTAAACAGTTTTCATTAACAAAATGGATTCCTGCTCAGAATAGGACTGTCTGATCAGCAGGTCCCTTCTTTTCTTCTTGTTCCTCCCATGATTTCATTTGCTTCCACTGAACACTGAAAAAACAGAGAATGGGAAAAGTCTATTCTGTCACAACCAAGCATTCAAAAAAACATATTTTTTAATAGGATAAAGTAGAAGACATAAAGAAATTCAAAAGAAAACACATTTTCTAAAATTAAAAATAGAAAAAAAACACATTTTTGTAAGCTTAATTAAATAATGAAAGTGTAATATAAATTGCAGGGCTTATTTATTTATTTATTTATTTATTTATTTATTTATTTATTTTATTCCCTTGATTTTTAATCTAATTTTTCTTTTGGTCTTGACCTCATTGAAATCATTGAGATGCTTCAGTAATCATAATTTGTCTTAATTTGTTAGTTAACTATTTACATTGTAGAATCATAGAATCATTTAGGATGTAAAAGAACTCTAAGATCAGATCATCTAGTCCAATCTTTGCATTAGTCCTGCCAAGTCCACCAATAAACTATGCTACTAATTTATACATTCTACACCTACACGTTTTTTGAAGACCTCCAGGGATGGTGACTCAACCACTTCCCTGGGCAATCTGTTCTAATGTAGAATAGACTAAAGGTCTAAGGTCTTCCCTGAGCCTTCTTTTCTCCAAGCTAAACAACCCCAGCTCCCTCAGCCGTTCCTCAGTAGATTTATTCTCTAAACCCTTCAGCAACTTCTTTGTCCTTCTTTTGACATGCTCCAGCACTTTGATGTCCTTCTTGTAACGAGGAGCCTCAAACTGAAGACAGTATTCAACATGCAGCAGAATACAAAAGGCCAATCACTTTCCTAGTCCTACTTGCTACACAATTTCTGATACAAGCCAGGATGCTGTTCACCTTCCTGGGCACACTGCTGGCTCATATTCATCTGGCTATCAACCAACACCCTTACGTCTCTTTCTGCAAGGCATTTTTCCAGCCACTCTTTCCCCAGCCTATAGTGTTGCATAGGGTTGTTGTGCTCCAAATGCAGGACCTGTCACTTAACCTTGTTGAACTTCATATAATTGGCCTCAGCCCACTGGTCTTACTGTGAAATGTGTTCATCTGATTTGTATCAATATGGAACAATGCTAGGACCACATGGTATGATGAATGTGACCTTCTGTCCTACATACCCTTGTACAACCACAAGTCTAAGAAAAACAGAGTGATTAATGTATATAGTTCTTATATCTTTCAAAGGAATAGTCCAGCAATTTGTGTCAATAAGGGATAAGAGAACAAAGGGGTTTCAGAGTAACTGCTAACTATTATGACTATTGCATGGGACACTATGCAAGTCTCTGATATCTGGCCAAGAGATTAAGGAGAAGGGGAAAGCTGAAGGATGACTAAAAGACAAAGCTTGCAGGGGATGCTGCACAAGTCTCTGACATCCAGCCAAGATGGACAAAGGAGAAGGACAAGAAAAAAAGCCTGGGAGGAAGACTACGAGCCTTCAGCACAGGAGACCCCCAGAGGGACCACCGGAGACTGATATGCATGTGACAGTAGGAGGGTTCAGATTCCCGGAACTAATTATGATAACTCTGCCTTTTCTAGAAGTAATAATGAATATGCAGGAGCCTAGGAGCATAAAAACCAGCCACCTGATGTAACTTGTGTGCATCTTGGTGGAACAGAGACTCCCAGCACACCCAGCACTGTTTGCTTACCTCTATTTGTTTAATAAATTGTAAACTTTGACTGTAACCCTATTTGGGACTTAGCCATTTATTACATTACCTATCCAGTTACCTTTGCAGAGTCCTCCTACCCTCTAGCAGATCAACACTCACACCTAACTATGTGTCATCTGCAAACTCACTGAGGGTGCAATCGATCCCTTTGTCCAGATCATTGATAAAGATACTGAAGAGAACTGGCCCCAATACTGAGTCCTGGGGGACACCACTAGTGACTGGCCTCCAGCTAGATATAACCCCATTCAACACAACTCTTAAAAACCCACCCAGTTTCTAATCCAATGAAGTGTATACCCCCTTTCAAGCCTTGAGCAGCTAGTTTTTTTTTTTTTTTTTTTTTTTTTTTTTTTTTTTCTGGGAGAATGCTATGGGAAATGGTATCAAAAGCCTTACTGAAGTTTAGGTAGACCACATCAACAGCCTTTCCCTCAACCACTGAGCGAGAGCGGGTCACCTAGAAGGAGATCAGGTTGATCAAGCAGGGCCTGCCTTTGATAAACCCATGCTGATCAGGCTACATCACCTGGTTGTCCTGTAAGTGCTGCATGGTGGCACTTGATAACTCCATGAGCTTCCCTGGCACTGAGGTCAGACTGACAGACTTGTAGTTTCCTGGATCCTCCTTCCAGTCCTTCATGTAGATGGGCATCATGTTTTCTAGATGAGTAGAAAATATTCAGTCATCATATTTTCTAGACAACTAGAAAATATTCAGTCGAGTGGGACCTCCACTGATAACCATGACTGCTGAGACATAAGGGAAAGCATTTGACGAGCACTTCCACCAGCTCCCTCAGTACGTCCTGAGGCAGATACCATCTGGTCCCACAGACTTGTATACATCTAAGTGCAGTATCAGGTCTCTAAGCATTTCCTTGTGGATTATGGGGTCTCCCTGCCACTAGCTCAGGGGGCCAAGTACCCAGAGAACAACTGGTCTTGCTACTAAAGACTGAGGCAAAGAAGGCATTAAGCATTTTTCTCATCTCTTGTCACTATGCTTCCCCCCCCCAGTACAATAAAGAATTGAAATTCTCCTTGGTCCCCCTTTTCTTGAGCATATATGTATATATGCATATATGTATATATACATATATATGTATGTATATATTAGCAGCAATAACCAAATTGAACTCAAGCTCAAGTCCAGCCTTCCTGGACTCCTTTGTCCTCCAGGACTGCCTCTCAAGGTACTCTGCCAACCAATTTCCTAAACAGGCCACAGTCTGCCCTCCAGAAGTCCAGGGTGGCAGTTCTTCTAACACCTCTCCTTACTTTTCCAAGAATCAAAAACTATTAATTCCTGATTTTTGAGCCCAAGATGTCTTCTAACCTTCACATCACCCTCAATTCCTTCTGTATTTATGAGCAAAATGTCCAACAGGGCACCATCGCTAGTTGTCTCACTCACCATCTGTGTCAGGAAGTCATCTTCCACACACTCTAGAAACCTCCTACTGTTACCTCTCCACTGTGTTTTAGTTCCAGCAAACATCTGGTAAGTTGAATTCCCCCATGAGAACAAGGGCTAGTGATTTCTCCCAGCTGTTTGTAGAATATTTTGTCTGCCTCTTCACCCTGGTTAGTTGGTCTATATCAGATGCCCAGCAGGACATCTGCCTCATTAGACTTCCCCCTTATTCTTACCAATAAACACTCAAACATATCATCTCCATTTTTAATCTCAAATCAATCCAAACACATCCAAACATACAGGGCTACCCCACCACCTCTCCTGCCTAGCCTATGCCTTCTGAAGAGATTGTAGCCATCTACTGCAATGCTCCAGTCATGCAAGCCATCCTACCATGTTAGTGATAGCAACTACGTCAGTTTTCCTGCTGTACAATGGCTTCCAGCTTCTCTTCTTTGCTGCCTGTACTGCATGCATTGGAATAGATGCACTTCTGTTGGACTAGCAGAAATCCTGGCACCTTTTCTGGGGGAGAAGCCCTAATTCCTGAATGACCATTCCCAGGCACCTTTGTGATTTCTAACCTGTCAAGGTCCTTTGTGCCTTTGCTGTTGCATAGTTCTCCATCCACTATCTCAACAAGGGTGACAGACAGATGGACCTCGCTAGCACATCATCCCGTAAACATTGTTATACCACCCCTGGGTTTGTCTCTGTCAAGCCTAGTTTTATCCCTTTTTGCCTTCAAATCTACTTTGAAGCCACACAATGAAATAAAATGAGCTCTGATAACTCCTGAGCAAATATCCTTTTTTCTTCTTAGAGACAGGTGATCCCTTTCCATTGCCAGCAGGTCTTGTGTCTTGTAAAACGACCCGCGATAAAAAACCCAAAGTGCTGCCTGTGAAACTAGGCTTGGAGTCAGATATTGATTTACTGGCTCTTCCTGTTCCTTGCTTTGTCAATTCCTGCAACTGGAGGGATAGAGGAAAATTCTACTTGTGCTGCTTTCCCCTTAACTACTTGTCCAAAGGCCCTGAAGTCTCTTTTGATTGCTCTCAGACCTTGCCTTGAATCTTCTTCATCAACTACCTGAAAAATCAATAACAGGTCCAAGGGCTGAATGAGGGCAGGAAGTTTTCTCTTCACATCCCTAATGCAAGCCCCAGCAAGGCAGCAGACCTCCTTCTGAAGTAGGTCAGGACTGCATATTGGGCCTTCTATTCCCTTCAGAAGGAAATCTCCCACAACAAAAGTCTATTTTTTTTCTTGGTGGGAGCTGTTTTAATGCAGTGTCTACCAATGTGACCTTAGCATTACCTCCAAGACAGATGTACAGTGTTCCTCAGTATTGTTTAGATCAGCCTGCAAAGCTTCATACCTATTGTGCAGGGGCACCTAAGAAGGTGGGGAAGTCCCTTAGGGAACATGTCTGTAGCACTTGGCAGGGACTTGTTGCCATTGCTCCTTATCCCCTAGGTTAGTGCTTTCAGCTGGGTGAAGAGAGGGAAACCTCTCTAAAGAGCATCACTTCGGCCTGCTGGGCCTGCCTCAGGGAAGGCAGGGAGTGACTCTAGTAATCTGTTTCCTTCTCAGACTCCCAGATATTCCTCACCCCATGCACCTCTGTTACTATGTGGAGGAGTGCCTCCACCTGGGTGCCCTTCCTACAGGTGTGCTTGCTCCTACTGTCCTGACCTGGAGTAAGAGTAGGGCACACCCTGCGGCTCAACACCTGGGTGGCAGATGTGTTCCCCCTGGGGCTCTGCCTGGAAGGCTGTGTTGCTTGTGCTGAGCTCTGACAGGCCCTGGCCTTCTGCCAGGTGGATGCCATTGCTCACTGATCAAGCTGGCCGAATTTCTATGCCCTCCTGCACAAACTGCTATGCCATGCCCTGACTGCAGCACCTTGCCCCATTTGCCCATCCCAATTGTGGTGCCCTTGGTCACTGCGCTCCCTCAGGGCTGCTTTTGTATGATGAAGTGAAAGGGGGTGAGGTGCTCTTGGTTCTACCCAAGCTTTGTCAGCCACCCTTGTGAAGGCTGCCAGCTCCTGGCATCTTCCTCTGCTGCTTAGAGTTGTCTTAATGTAGGAAACCCCCTGCACGCTGCAATCCCCCACTCTGCTTCAGAACACATCTGACTCAGAGCAGATTGCCTCAGTGAGACAGATGCACCACAGTGGCATAAACAATGCCATATAACCACTGATATTACAGTTGAACACCAGTGTTTAGTATAAGGGTGATTTATGTCAGCATTACTATTGTCTTATGCAAACAAATTTAGCTATAGAGTGTCTATATCTGTATACATTTTACCTGGCATCTAATCATAGGTTCACATAGTTCTATTTGTTTTTCTAACAACAACAACAGCGAAATCATAGAATCAACCGGGTTGGAAAAGACCTTCAAGATCATCAAGTGAACGAACAAAATAAAAACAAAGACTTCAATCTGATTAAATACAGGTATATGCACAATAGGTAGCTAGGGCACTTACAAGGTATCACAAGGAAGACAGAAAAGAAGTTTCGGTCTTGCACAGAAGTTGAGTAAAAATTATGAGGAAGGTGGAAAGAATAAATTTATTATTTAAAAAACATTTTGATTTACCATCCATATGAATTTCAAAGTGGAAGAAATATCTGCATGGGAGAAAGGAAAGAAAAAGTTACACTACAGAATTCATGGGCAACATTCCAATGAAACCGGAAAACTCTGGAATGAAAAGACCTGATCTCATTTCTCACTATTTCTGCAACCTTTTTATCATGGATAAGTAATTTTTCCCTACAAGAATATAAGTTCTTCCAACCTGTCTGTAATATGATGATGTTACAATGCTTACTTAAATTACTTTATTCAGTTATTCTGTATAAACAAAAACTATAAATTACATTATTATATTTTAAAGGACTACTAATTGGCTTTCTCGAATGAAATAAAATTTCCATACATAGTAAAGACACTGTGAGTTATTTCCTGTATGAAGAAATGGAGAAATATTGAATGTAAGCAGAAAGAAATAACAGTATATGTGAGTGTAAATTTTAAGTATTGTATTTAGTTTGTTCTCATAATTATCAAAAACATAATGTGGAAATACAAAACTTGTTTGAAAAGTATATGGACAGTTTCAAAACGAATATGAACATTTTTAAGTGTTTGAGCTAACGTAAGTACTAAAAAGTAATAAGGAATAATTCTAAGCTGTAGGGAGTGCTAGTCATCAAACATGTAAACATATATGAAGTTATGCAGGAAGAAAACTGCATCCTGTGTACCTGTGTAACTACCAAGAGTACCCGTGTAAAGGTTTATGCCAAAATGAAATATAGATATTTGCAAACACTGCTATGCCTATGCAAGAACTCTGTTGTAGTCATAACTTTTTTTTTTTTTTTTTTACTTTTATTTTTTTCCCCCTAGGCAATAATAAACAAACTATTCTAATAGTTTATGAAATACAGCCCTTTCTCAGGTATGACATTTCTAACATATTTCACTCAAGATTTCCTATTTAATATAGTTTCAAGTAATATAACTTTCATGCATCAGCTGAAAGTTAATCAACCTGCAGCATGTGCATTTGTCAACATTCAACATACTTTCAATAGAAGAAAGTCAGAAAATCTGGTTTTCTGAGATACAAGTAACATTTCTATTCTGGTTTTACCTTCTCGGAGAGAAAAAAAAAATGTTTTAAAATGTCAACTCTCAACAAAACATAGTACAATCACTTTATTCTTATAATCATAAAAAAAAAAAAAAAAAAAAAAAAAAAAAAAAAAGAGGTTGAATGCAAACACACAGAGACCCCAAATAAATGAAAATCTGTGTTTTTCCAGCTGCAGGGAAAGTAATATGCACAGAGTGACACCAGAGGATACTGCTCATTAACCAAACAATGTACCCATCTCATTTCACTGTTTTTCAGTCTGACACAAATAAGTTCTTCCCATGCTACTTTGAGCTGTCCAAGCAGGATCACAGTGTAAAACTTGTGTTGTGTAATCACAGGGCTATGTGTGAGTTACTAAGCCCTGCTAAAAGACTTTGGAGACCTACCAGACAGATCTGAAGTACTGCTCTGACCATAAATTCTCTTTCAGGAAGGAACCTTTGTTTATAAGTCTCATTTATGTCATATAAAATCAGATGGCTTGTGCAGATCCTAATGAATGCTGTTTAAGGAAAAAAAAAAAAAAAAAAAAAAAAAAGACCCTCAACAACAAAATCCAATGATTTTTAATAGACTATTCTGTTCTTCAAAAAATAATAACTTAAAATTAGCTACTATACAGGTGTTGTTCCACTGAAGAACTATTGAAATTCTTTTCTAAATTCTTTGCTTAATAGGCCTTACCAATGAGAAAATGAGCTGGAAACTTGGTTCACCAACTAAATGTCATTAACCAGATACGTATTCTTCAGACTTAATTGCACATTACAATATCAAGTGTTTGAATGCCCAAAAGATAATAAAATGTAAGTGCCACTACCATGAATGTAATAACATCTTAATAACTTAAAATACATTACATGTGAGAAATTACCATCAGGACGTAAGAATCTACAAGTAGGGTAAATTCATGTATTTGCCAAATGACAAAATGACTTGTATGAAAACACAATCAATCTGTTTCTAACTCTTTTCCCTTTTAGTTTCTACACTTCTCTTTTAATTGAGTATTGAAACTCACTCTAATTATTCTGAAACATACAGGTGACTCCCCATTTTTATAAAAGCATATTTTAGTTATTTTTTAAATCTGTGAATATTCCTCCAACTGTCTACCTTTGTAGAACAAAGCTTAGACTATCAAAAAAAATTTATAGACAACTGTGACAAAATCTCTGCTGTGTATCATTTGTAAGGGTAAAATTCTTCCCTAGTTCTATTATAAAATGTTTCCATGACTCACCTTCAGCAAATGGATGGAATAACATCATTTCTTAAGATGAGTGTGAACTGTGTTTATGTAGATTGAATACATGAAACTGGGTGAAAAGCTGTTTGCCCCAAATTGATCATCTTAAAGAGGAAAACAGCCCTTGGACTGATTAAGCCATAACCAGCAAGTTACAGAGGCTTTTGAAGGAATGAATGAGGCAGCTGTGAAAGAAATCTAAAGAAAGCATGAAATTGCAGGCAGGGGCAGGGGAGAGACCTTACAGTGGAAGCAACATCAGTCAGACCTAGTTTGACACTGCCAGATGCTACCCCTTGGCATCAAAACTCCTGCCCAGGCTGGGCATAGCAGCCTCTTCACAACTTGAGCAGCTGTGTTCCAGCTGGTAGAGTGGCTCTGTGGGGTATAATGCGGGGGCCAACAGCTCACCTGGGTGTTTTGCCTCATGGGAGACTTGCTCTCCAGCTTACGCATTAGCAGGTTGTAGAGTTTACCTGTACAGCTACAGGTAGAGGCAAAGGTGGAGTATCAATGTCTTCCCCCAGGGAGAGGGAGCACACTGTTCTCCCAGAGTGGGTGTTAGCAACTCACAAGGCGTTTGAGAGAGGGGGTATGCATGTAACTGTGTAAGTGTATGTGTGTGTGTGTGTGTGAGGCAGGGAGAATGAAAAAATTGGAATTAGTTATAGAAGAGTGTTTAGGAATTTGATTAATTTATTAACGTTTTTACATGTGTCTAGTATTTGGTTTATCTGATGTATTGCTGATATTGCTAATTACATATTGATAAATTAATAAACCACTTCAATCCTGATTTATTTATTTTACTTGGGGGGGAGAAGGGTAAACAAGGTGAGTTAAGTAGTTCTACTTTGTAATAATCATGTGGTAAGATAAATAAATACTATACAACACTAGTTAGTGAGCTATCAGCAAATAAATAGTATTACTTCTACAAAAATGACTGGTCATGACTCACACTATGTTTTAATTACTTTAAAGAACTTTCACTGGCAAAATTGATAAATACAAATCGTCTTAAAAAATTAAGCACATATTATGTAACCCCAGTTAGTCACCTTAAATTTGATATATTTTAAATCACAGAATCATAGAATCTTATAGAATACTTTGGGTTGGAAGGGGCCTGCCATAGGTAGGGATACTTTCCTCTAGACCATGTTACTCAAAGACCCATCCAGCCTGGCCTTAAACACTTCCAGGGATGGGGCACACACAACTTCTCTGGGTAACCTGTTCCAGTGCCTCACCACCCTCACAGTAAAACATTTCATCCTAATATGTAATCTAAATCTACCCTCTTTTAGTTTAAAGCCATTATCCCTTGTCCTATCACTATACTTCCTGAAAAAAGAGTTTCTTTCCAGATATCCTGAAAGCCCTCTTTAGGTACTGGAAGATCACTGTAAGATTTTCCTGGAGCCTACACTTCTCAAGGCTGAACAACCCCAGCACCCTCAGCCTGTCTTCATAGGAGCTCCAGCCATCATGGTCCTCCTCTGGACTCTCTCCAACAAGTCCATTTCCTTCTTAAGTCAGAGGCTCCAGAGCTGAATGAAGTACTCCAGGTGGAGTCTTCATGAGAATGGAGTATCAGCGGAGAGTCACCTCCCTTGACCTACTGGCCATGCCCAGGATATGGTTTGCTTTCTGGGCTAGAAGCACATATTGCTGGCTGATGTTGAGTTTTTCATTAACCAACACCTACAAGTCAGTCTCCTCAGGGTTGCTTTCAATTAATTCTCCGCACAACCTGTATTTTGCTTGGGATTGTCTTGGCTCAGATGCACTTGGCCTTACTGAAATTCATGACATTTGCTTTGGCCCAAGTGTTGGACTCCTTAAGGTCCCTCTGGATGGCATCCCTCCCTTCCAGTGTGTTGACTGTACAACTCAGTTTGCTGTTGTTGGCACCAAACACTAAATATCTCTAGAGTCTTCTAAAAATACTTCCAAAAGTTTGTAGAAGAGAAGTTTAGCACAACTTGCCAATACTGAATCACCTTTTAAGATGAACATATAATTACAGAATCCCATCGTCTACCAGATGACTTAATTGGCTCTTAATTGAAATAGGTTTTTCCAAAATAGAGATTTAGATTCACAGATTATTAGACCAAAGATGTTGAACGATGTACTGCATTATGGGTTGTATTGGTCTTATGGGAGAAAGCGAAATGGCAAAGACTGCTGAGACTGATGTATCTGAGTTATTAATGAACTCAATGACATGCCATGTCACATAGTGTAGTAACATGGTCTCAAGAGAGAAATTCTTTGAAAGGGGAAGAGGCTGAAATGATTTTCTATTCCAGAATGTGCTTTACAACTTGACTTACTTTTAAGGACTGACTCTAAGTTAAGGGGAAAGTATGGGGTTCTTACTAACATCAACCCATGGAAACCAAAACATTCCAAGGACTTTGAGTTTTTAAATTATTCATGAAATTATTTTCCTTGGAGATTATACAGTTTATTCTATTACTTGAGAACAAAATTAGAAGGATAACAGGAATGCTGCACAGCGTAAAGACAAACTTTAGGAAACTGTCAGGTATAGATGAGGCAGATGGCAACAGAATCCATTAAAAAATGCAATTTATTTGAATTTCTCCTTTGCTTGTCTCATATTGGTGATATCATCATGTCCAATTTCATGCCAATTTAGCCATAGTTTTGTTCTTTTCCCCACTGATTTTTGCATGTTTTCATAATTTTCATGTAGACTTCTGTATTCTGTCTTAGCAGAAGATTTCCACAAAGCCCTAAGGTCCAATGTCATCTGCAGATACTTGCTCCTGTTTCATAGCATCAGATAATTTTACCCTCATGTTAAGTAGGAACAGAAAATATCCCAGAGGATCAAAAAATACACAAGTATTAGCCAAAGAAAGTAAAACAATCCTGCAATAACTCATCACACGGTAGTTCTTGCCTGTAGGAAAGCCAATGGATTTTTCTGTAGGAACAGATATTACTCAGGAGCTTTCCTTCTCTAGTCTGCCTGATCTGAGGGCTAAAAACATCTAGTAGGATCAGATTCTTCCATATTTCCACTCCTAGTGTTGACAGAGAAGTGCAAAAAAATGCATCTAACCACCTAGGTGTCACTTCATCCAGCCCATACTTGATGCCCATGTGGTATCATTATAGTTTTCATTCTTCAAGCACCTACTCAGTCCATCTGGAGTTACTAGTGGGGATAAGACATGTCAAAGCAAATTGTACTGCTTCCTACTGTGGTGCAATTCCAGCCTCCCACTGTGGCACAGTTCCAGTGGGAGCTTGTCTTCAGAGAAGTTCTATATGCCTCAAAGGCAACAAAGAGCTTCAAATTATGCTTCAGTATAACCAGTAGGCTATGCAGACTGGATGTTTAGCTAGTATTCTTTAGATTTATTTATTTATTTTTTTTTGATCATCAATATTTGAGAAAAAAATCATGCAGATATACAACTTATCTTCTCTGATGATAAAGGTATCAGATCAAATAACTGCCCTTCTGATCTTTGAAAACTGTGCAAAAAAAAAGCTTATGGGTTTTGTCTCTACTTCAGAGATAAAGCCTACAATTGTATCATAGAACTTTCATGTTATTGATTATTGGAATGAAAGTGGGAAGGTACAGAGCTTAGTTTTATATAACATTGATTTAAACAATATTTCCATAAAAATCTATTTTCATGTTTAAACTTTCTTTTCATAGATATTTTTTATTTTTTTTTTTATTTATTTATTTGTGTGTGTGTGTGCAGATATAGAGCTGTGGATGGATATTACATAGATAAAGATATAGATATAGATAAATAGAGATATATGCCCTTGGAGACACAAAGAAAATAAAAGGAAAAAAAAAAAAACACAAAGTTTTTTAGCTTTTAACAAATGAAAATAGGCACTGTCCTTTAAAAATATGGTGAGGGGAGGGCACATGTAAAGAACTGAGGAATTCTGATAGCTGAGGCATTTCAAATAGATGATTAATTTACTGATAATATTTATCCAGAGATTTAACTGAAAAGGGAATAAAGGTAAATAATCTCACATTTATAATAGAGGAATGATGCTCACAGTAAGGATTTGACTCTAAGATAAAAGACAGGATAAAATGTTCATGAGCAGTATGCTAACTATCCAAAACCACTGAAAAAAAAAAAAAATATTGGCCATCAGAGATCACTTTTTCAACTAAGGTGCTGATAGGTTTGCTAATACAAATAAGATTCCTGTCTATGTAAGTTTTAGCATCTCCTACTTGAAAAAAATTTAATATACTTGCTCCATTTTAACTTGTGCATTTTAGCTCATAAGGTCAAAGCAACCCTCTTATCAGCCAACAGCAGAGCCACAGCAGGAATAGGAGATGCCATCTTAGATTAATGCAGGTGAAAATTGCCTCCAATTTTTCATACTTCTGTCTCTTGTGTGCACTTTAAAGTTTCATTTTTATCTCAGAGTATTCTCGGTCACACATCTCCTTATATTTCAGGAATATATTTGAATGAATTTTTACTTACAATTATTTTTTTTCCAAATTTTGTGTCAGAATATGAGAATAAGCCCCAAGAATTATCTGTGGATAATGTAAAAATTTAATCTCTTACCTTAAATATACTTTAAAAATTACTATATCTTACATGTGAGATTTACTGTCATAGATGTCAAATCCATGGCAAAGTGTCAGCCATGCTGGGTTTCTGCTATGCTAGAAGTACAGTCAGAAGCTTTCTGATACCCTGATCATTTATGGAGAAGATATTTTTGAATTATGCACGATGCTTGTATATTTTTTATACTGCAATGTACATTTCATAGCTTGAAATTTCTTCATATCCTCATATCTCTCTGGCAATTTGCATTGCAGCCTCCAAAAAGAATGCATCATTCTTTTACCAATTTCAACAGACTACACCATCAGTAAGAAATCCAATATATGGAGGCTTTCGTAGTGCCGCATAAGAGTACTGTCATTAATTAATTTTGCTCAATTTTCAGTTTTGGGGAAAAAAATCACTCCATATGGGAAAGTATAGGAAGTTTATTTTTTTTTATTTTCCTACAAGATTTTTAAGAAGTATTTATATATATATGTATTGCAGTTTACTGTAGGTTTAATTAAAGGTTAATTTACTAATGATCTCAATTGTTGCGTTTCCTCTGTCTTTTCTATTTCTGCTGTTAAAGTGAAAAATTCTTAACACAGACAACTGCACATTAAAATCTACACTGATCTTGTGTTTACTCCCGACTGAGGAGACATTATTCTTTGCTGAACAAAACCTTTTAACAGATTACTGTCTTGTAACGAAATTGTTATTTCAAAAAAGTTACCAGTTTTCATATTACTAGGGTTGGAATGTGAAATATACTCAGAACTGTACCTGAGACATGCCTGTTTCAAATGATTGTGTACCTGAAAAATGTGCACAGTAATAACAATTGTTTTTGTCCATGCCGCATCTCATTAAAAGGATCTTTCTGTACAACCATGGAGGATAACTGTATCAAGCCTAACACCTTCTGAAGTCAGCATAGTTTGAGGCAGTGATAATTTAGCATAGAAGCTACTATTAGCCTGTATAAATTATTCATATTTTTAGCAAAATTCTCATGTGGAAAACAAGAACCATAAAAAAGAGTTAGACAATGTGAAGAATACCAAAGTAAGCGAGTCCAAAGTGCTTGACACAGTCACAACATCATAGGAATATTGTACTCACTTTAAACAACATATGTTACAAACAAATTCCAAAAGAATATTTTTACAATTGTCTTTAAGTATCCATTAAAAAAGTAAGCATAGCTTTTATTATCTTGTAAGGTTGAATTGTTTCCACATTAGAGAATTTTCTCTCCAAAATAGAGATTTAAATGCAAAAACTTGTAGTGTTTTTCTCTGGAACTGAAGGGTAGATTTTTCCCTTATGAAAATGCATTTCAAAGTATTTAAATAATATGTATATGTATAAAAAGTATCACAACAACATGAGTTTCTGGTGGGTTTAACATTGCAAGCAGGTAAGCTCTACACAGCTACCCAGTCACTCTTCAGTCTCTCCCCAGCAGTGCAGGGGAAGAGAGTAAAGAAGATAAAACTGATAGAAAACTTGTGGGTCAAGATAAAAACAAACAGCTTAATAAGAGGAAGGAAGGAAGGAAGGAAGGAAGGAAGGAAGGAAGGAAGGAAGGAAGGAAGGAAGGAAGGAAGGAAGGAAGGAAGGAAGGAAGGAAGGAAGGAAGGAAGGAAGGAAGGAAGGAAGGAAGGAGGGAAGGAGGGAAGGAAGGAAGGAGGGAAGGAAGGAAGGAAGGAAGGAAGGAAGGAAGGAAGGAAGGAAGGAAGGAAGGAAGGAAGGAAGGAAGGAAGGAAGGAAGGAAGGAAGGAAGGAAGGAAGGAAGGAAGGAAGGGATTCACTTAGAGCATCCCTGCAGAGAAGGACTTGGGGGTTCTCTTGGATGAAAAGCTCAGCATGAGCCAGCATTGTGCACTTGCAGTCCAGAAGGCCAACTGTGTTCTGGGCTGCATCAAAAGAGGAGTGGCCAGCAAGTCAAGGGGGGTGGCTGTCCCCCTCTACTCTGCCCTTGTGAGGTCCCACTTGGATTACTGCATCAAGGTCTGGAGGCCCCAGAAGAAGGATGTTGATCTGTTAGAACAGGTCCAGAGTAGGGCCAAAAAGATGATCTGTGCTGGAGCACCTCTCCTATGAAGAAAGGCTGAGAGAGCAGGGGCTGTTGAGCCTACAGAAGAGAAGGCTCTGGTGTGACCTGATTGTGGCATTTCAGTACTTAAAAGGGGCTTATAAAAAAAGATGGAGCTCAACTCTTTGCTTAATCAGATAATGACAGGAGAAGGGAGAATGGTTTTAAACTTAAAAAGTGGAGATTTAAATTAGAGGTTAGGAGGCAATTCTTCACTCAAACAGTGGTGAGGCACTGGAACAGGTTGCCCAGAGAGGCTGTGGATGCCCCAGCCCTAAAGGCATTTGAGACCAGGTTGGAAGAGGCCCTGAGCAACCTGATCTAGTGGGTGGCATCCCTGCCCATGTCAGGGATGTTAGTACTAAATGATCTTTAAAGTCCCTTCCAACCCAAGCCATTCTGTGACTCTGATTCTATGATACTGTAGAATACTTTGGCCAGAAATTAGAACACATTATGTTTAAGATTATAAAAGTTAATTTTTTCTTCAAATTCCCTCATATATTTCTCAAATATTAGTCTGATTCTTCTCTTATGCTTACAATTATTTTAATTTCAAATAAATTATATTTTTTTTATTTATGTAAATTAGAATCTTTCTATCCTTACCAATGTTTCAAAGCTTCATGTTATGCAAAATCAAATAGTTTTATTGTCTAACTTAACTTTTCACTTATTGATTTTATGTCATTAATAGCATGAGAAACCATGTGTTTTCCTCTGATAGTATGGGCCACCTTCTATACGTTTTCAGTTGTGTTTTTTGTTCGTTTTTTGGTTTTAATGTATTGTCATTTTACTTTTCTCACAATTGCACAATAAGCACAGCAATCATAACATTCTGCATTTCATCTCTTGGATACACTGATTTCTACTTATTAAAACTTAAGACTAAATGCTTTTGGTGAGCTACAGATGATAACAGTTCACAAAAGTTTAAATCTCTCTAATGTAATCAAAGTTTTCTTTTTTAATGCCTGCCCCTCTGCTCCCCTGTACTGGGTCTGAATACAATTGCTGAGTGTGCAATAAAAAGTGAAAACAAGAATAAGGGGGGAGGGGGGGTGAGCTCTCGTGAAAACGTCGGTCCTCCTCCCGAACACTGGCTACGTGCACTGAGGCCCTGCTTCAAGGATGTGGTCAAGCATCGCTCATTTGTGGGAAGTAGAGAGTAATTTCTTTCCTCTGCACTTCCACATAGCCTTCATTTGTTTTATTTGTTTGTTTTCCTCCCTTCTTTTCCTTTCCCCCTCCCTTTTCCCCTTTCCTTTTTTTTTTTTTTTTTCTCTTTAGTTAAATTGTTTAGTTCATAATAATCTTTCTTTAATGATGATGATTATTATTTCCCCTTAATTAAATTATCCTTATCTCAACCCGTGAGTTGTTCTTTGCTTTACTTCTTCCCCTCCTCATCTAAGAAGGGGGAGTGAGAGAGTGGTTGTGGGGTTTAGCTGCCCAGCACGGTAAAACCACCACATCCCCTCATGAAGAAGCTGCAGATGACCTTGAGGCCTCCTGTCAGTCTGATCTTGTCTAGGCTAAACAATCTAAGTGACCTCAGCCAGCCTTCATACGTCTTTTCTTCTAGAGTCTTCAGCATCTTTGTAGCCCTTCTTTGGACAGTCTCCAATAGTTTTATGGCCATCTTATATTATTGTGCCCCAAACTGCAAACAGTGCTCAAGGTGAGGCCAATCACCTCCCCTGACATGCTAACTACACTTTTGTATTGAGTTTATGTCACAAAGGGCTTGGTAGCAGGGAGCTGCAGGGGTAACCTCTGTGACAAAAGCCCAGAAGCTGCCCCATGTTAGATAAGGGCCAGTTTCAGCTGGCTCCAAAGGGACCCACTGCCGGTAAGAGCAAAGCCAATAAGCAATACTGTTTGCACGTCTGTGAGAGCAGATTTAAGAAGGGGAAAAAAAACTCCTGTGCCACAGAAGCTGAGTGAGAAGCAGCCCTGAAGACACCAAGGTCAGTGAAGAAGGAGGGCAGGAGGTGCTCCAGGTGCTGGAGCAGAAGTTCCCCTGTGGCCTGTGCAGAAGCCCTTGGTGGAGCAGGCTGTCCCCCTGCAGCCCATGGGTCCCACGGTGGAGCAGATCTCCACACTGCAGCCAATGGAGGAGCCCCTGGTGGAGCAGGTGGATGTGGCCTGGAGGAGGCTGCAGCCCATGGAGAGCCCCTGCAGGAGCAGGCCCCGGGTCAGAGCTGCAGCCCATGGAGAGGAGCCCACTCAGGAACGGGGAGCCTGGGGGGAGCTGCTGCCCATGGGGGACCCATGCTGGAGTAGTTCGCTCGTTATAGATGGACAGACCCTGTGATATGGACCCATGCTGGAGCAGGTCTCGAAGAGCTGCTGCCTGTGGGAAACCCATGCAGGATCAGTTCAGGAAGGATGGCATCCCATGGGAAGGACACCTTGTTGGAGCAGGGGCAGAGAGTGACCATGAAGGAGCAGTGGAGACAAAGCATTAGGGACTGACCACAGCTCCCATTTCCCATTTCCCTGCGATGCTTACCATGACAGGGGGTGATGGACATAGAAGAGTGTGGACTGGGAGAAGGTGTTTTTAGTTTTCTTTTGGTTTCTCACTGTTCTAATCTGCTATTGATAGGTAATAAATTATATTAATTTGCCTATGCTGAGCCCATTTTGCCCACGATCATAATTAGTAAGTGATTTCCCTGTCCTGATCTCAGCCCTTGAGCCCTTTCCATCATATATTCTCCACTTTTTTCTTTGAGAAGAGTGAGTGAGAGGGTGGCTGTGGTGGAGTTCAGCTGTGTAAAAGCACTACAACTGTGCTTAAGGCAGCCCAGGATATGGTTGTCACAATCATTAGTAGACATAATCATTACTAGAAAACAAATAACCAAGAGGAGAGACCTCTTAAAATTAGCTCTATTGTAGTAACAAGTTACTATTTGCACCTTCTTAGACACAAAGTTAAGCACCAGATAATTGCTAATCCATAAAATCACACATCATTAGTTTCAGCATTCATGGAACTGCTTACTTAAAAACTGCAGCATTACTTGCAAACAATAAAGGTAAATTAGGGTAAAATAATGTTAATATTTTTCTTCCTTTTTTTTTTTTTTTTTTTTTTTAATTTAATTAAATCCTTATTAATTTCCAGCTTGCTGACAACCAAATAGAAAATTTTCAGTTACAAGATTAGCTGAATCATTGAATCCTACCTGTTGTACAATAGAAGACTGTTTGTAATCCTGTTTCTATATTGTAACTTCTAAAATATGTCTTGCCTGGAGAGGGCAGTTTTTGGCTTGTCTGTGTGAGCTGCATACAGTACATTTTAAAACAGTGTCATCCTTACTGATTGCTTTTTCTGATTTGCCATTTCTTGTCTTCTGTTTATTATTAGCCTTGTTATTACTGAATGAACTCTTGTATAGTAATGAACCTACCAGCTATTTTTTTTTTTTTTTCCTGTGTGTATTTTTCCATTGTACAATGCTTTCCAAAGACTTAACAGTTTTGCATATTAATGTTTTTCCTTGCAGACCCCTAAGGGACTCATTTCTAAAAAGTAACACCAGACCCTACAGTATAATGCTTGACTTTTTCTATCAACTATTGTTCTATACCTACATAATCTTATCTATTTGTTGCTGTCTAGAGGATACAGTGTTGACCCTGTCTGCTCAATGTACCTCATGCCTTCAAGCAGTGAGGCTTTATAAGACTTATCCCTCCACCTATATCAGCAGTTTCATCTGCAGAAATACATTCTGACTGAGTAAGCCTGGGGTAGACAATGCTTAATTCTCCATTACAAAATCTTCCAGGAATAGAAGAGAGATTTAGCTGCAGGGCATCTACCCTGTCAGCACCCTATTATCATAACACACCATTTACTCTGTTACTGGTTTTAAGTTGGTCTTATTCAGTCTGATTATCATGTTAGAGCCTTTTCCTGTATCACTGTACACCAGTTTAGAGCATAACTTTATTCAGCTGCTTATTGTCTACCTATGACCAAATGCAGTTCAGATTTCCAACACTTAAATTAGATGTTACAAAGTCAAAATGCAGGCCAGTTGTAAACTGAGAAGGAAAATAACATGAAATGAAGTAAATCAAAGAAGAAATAGCTGTTGATAAAAAAGAAATAAATTATAGTTCCTAGATATACATATTTTTGTCATAACTGACAGAATAGATTTATTCTTTGCATTGATATGGAGTACAGCCAAATATAATAGATATCTATGTGTTGGATCACAAAGATCACACATAATTTACTCTTTTCCTCCATACGCTTTATCCCCCAAGGCGTCCAGCACCTTATAGTAAACTTAGCATAACAAATAAAAACATTAGGCCGCAGCATCAATATCCAGCAAAAAGAAAGGAGGAGGGATTAAGGGACTTAACAACCTATAATTTATTAAACATACCTCCAAATTTATAAAATCTTTTTCAAGGTTTTAAAACACTATTTGTCATAGAAATCTATTTTTTAAAAATCGTCTGTCACTATTCTGACTGCATCCAGCTGAAGCTGAGGGAAATGACTGTTTTGGATCTCAAAGGACAAAAAGGCAGAATAAGTACAACATAGAAACTCAATAAAAGTTTATAACTTAAATGTGTTTAGAAAAAATCATAATTCAGTTTATAATAATGTAGTTAGCATTTGGTACCTTTTTTTAGTGTCCAATTATATTCTTCTTAGAAATTATAGTTATGTCTTGAAGCTGCTATGGTGTTAGTTTTTCTTTCCTTCTTTCTTTATCTGTCTTTATCTTCCTTCCTTCCTTCCTTCCTGCCTTCCGTATTTTTTTTTTCTAGTTGTAAAACAACATAGAAATGTACCTAATGCTCTAACAAAGAGTTTGCTTCCAAATTACATTTTCTTTTTAAATTTAGAGAATATTAAATGTCATTTTAGCCAGATAACAGTTTGAAAAAAAAATAAATGGCTTGAGCCAATAAACCTTATGTAATTATGTAATCAGATATTGAGAAACCACTTGCCTGATTAAGATACAAAGATATGGTCTCTTGCTTCCTCAAAGTCGAAAAATAAAGTATCAAATTCTGAAATGACATTTTAAATTTATCACATATCTAGAACCGGTTTAAAATCTTAGAAAAATATCAATACGAAGCTTTAGAGTATTTCCCAGTCCGTGGTCCAAGAACAAGTGTTTGTGCCATCATAGGTTAATAACCATGTCTCGCAGTGCTGATCATGTCAGGCATTATTTTAACACCACCACAATATAGAAAATTCTGATGCCTGGGAATGTTCCTAGTACAATCTAATTTCTAAAATATGCATAATTTCAGTAGCTTCATAGCACTTTGTTTCGCATACTGTTTTACCTCATGGATGTTTCTCCTCATTAATCCTTGTCATTTATTTTACTTATTTTACTTTCTGAAACACTGTACCTATTCATCATTCTGATTTTATTGTTATTGTTGTTTCTTAATTTACAAAATAACATATTAAAAATACAAACATTTTATTTCTTGAAAATGTAAAGGGAAAGAAAATATTAATAATTTAAACATCTTTAACCTTTTAAAAGGAAATGAATGCTCCATTGTGTTTTTTTTTTTTCTGAAAGACTCATTAGTCACAATCTAAATTAAAAAACAAACAAACAAACAAACAAACAAAAAAAAAAAAACAGATTTGCTTCTGATGCCATGTTTACTGCATTGAATCATATTCTAAAAATAACCATTCTTTTTAATAAATACTTCCAGGGGTAATCATATCAGTCAATTACACACATAGATGTGGAGAGAAAAAAAAAAAAAAAAAAGCCTTTTTAAAATTAGATATCTATCCTTTTACTAGTGCCTGGCAGTGCTTCAATAATACATCTTATCTGCTGAAGACAGCCAAGTACCTTTAGTAGCATTCAGAGGATGACACAGAGAACCTTAATTAGAACCCGATTTAAAGTAATGACCTTTAAAAATATTTCAGCTGAATCATAATACCTTTATTCAAATACATTTGGTAAGTTATCTGTATGTTTGAATGGGAGTTTCATATGTTTCACAGTTGCAGCAGTTCTCCAATCAGTATTCAGACCAATAAGCTGGTTTTGAACATAGTCTTCAGCAAAATAACCAACAGATTAACTGACCTTCCCCCAAAATTGAATAGATAGATTTCTATTTCGCATAGTAGAATCCAATTTACAAAGGTATGGAGTGCATTATTTCAATAGCAGCTAGTCTACTATGCAGGCAGAAAAGCAAATGTGTGATGTTGAGCTGAGAGCAAGTAAAAGTAAGCTCACATGGTTGTTCGGGTGCAACATAAGGGTCAAGAAACTTCTTGACTACTTGACAGCACAGAAATTGTAACACAGAAATGATCATTCTATACGTTTATTGTTTTTTATTCTCTCCCCACAGCATTAGATTCTGCCTATTGTCAGAGAACAAACAATGGTTTATTTGGTGGAAACCAACGTGCTGTGAGTTTTTTATATATATATATATATATTTGTTTGTTTTTCTGTTAGAAAAACTTTTCATCCATTCAGGTGTGAGAGGAGGAAGTCGTGGTTCCTATCACTGTTCCCTAGGTATCTTCTGTTTATATCCAATGGTAGTCTGACTGTAAAATGGGCATCTATTTCTCAAGAATAAAGTGGTTCTAACTGGGCATCTAGTGACCTCTGTGTTTTAAAACATTTACTATTTATTCTAAATGTCTTCTGGAATTAGAGATTCAGAAGACAGGGACTGAATGTCTACATGAAATCACTACCTTTGTGGTTTTCTGAACTATAGTTTTTAGATGAAGTTTAAATTTGATTATCTATGCGCACATTTTAAGTTAAACTTTTACACAACTCTGGACAAACTATCATTCACCTGCACAATGTTCACAATTGCTTTTTTCATGAAGCAAAATAAGGGAGGGTTACATTTAGTCATCAGAGTAATGATTCTTTGAAGAGTACAATACTGACTGTGAATATGATTGAATATGTGAATACTCCAGTAAATATGATTTTGAGCATTATTTCTGAAGGCCTTTTCTTAAATTTGTCTGGGGCATCATAGGTCTGAGATGTTTTTAGCTTTAATTTATTATAATGGTTCCTAGTGGTCAAATGAACATCCCCCTACCTGTTGTAATGGAAATCCTAGAAATACATCTACTAAATACCAGATGTCCCCAGCAAGTCAGTCAAGATTGAGATGCTGACCTGCAGGCTCAGACAGACATTGATTAGAAGGATTAATATAGCAACAAATAAAAGAGATTGTCGTTAATGATTTTTCTTCTATAGAAGCTGTAAGGACATTATTAATTAGGTCATTATATAAAGAAAACTTGGACTATTAATGTTAGTATTATTCCATTATACCGTGCTGTAGTTATCAGGTGCAGTAACAGATGCTTCTGATGAGTAAGTGTGGCAACACTGAATGCAAAATAAGTAGGAAATACTGTATCTGATACAGTAATGTAATTAAGTGTAAGTCTAATAAGCAATAAGCAATAGCAATAGAGAGGACAGCAGTGCTGAAGTTGTATTTTACCAAGTCAAAATCCTATGTATGTCAAAGGACTGAATTTTCTGCTTTCTACTTTACAGTAGCTCTCACATGATCTGATACACCTGACTAACCTCATCTCCTTCCATTACAAGATGATCCACTTAGTAGATGAGGCTGTGGATGATGGCTACCCGGATTTTAGTAAAGTGTTTGACATGGTTACTCACAATATTCTAATGGAGAATCTGACTGCTCTTGACTTGGACAAGTATGTAGTTTGGTCTATAAAGAAGTGGCTGGATGGCTGGGCTCAAAGAGCCACATTTAATTCAGTTCAATAAAGTTGGTGGCTGGCCACCTCCCAGGGCTCAGTACTGCGGCCAGTTTTGTTTAAAATCTTTATCAATAATCTGGATGAGAGGATCAAGTACTACCTCAGTAAATTTGTGGATGATACCAAGTTAAGAAGTATTGTTGCTCTGCTTCAGGGAAGGAAGGCTTTGCAGAGGGATCTGATAAGGTAGATCGATGGGAGAAGTCCAAATGCTTGATATTTAACAATGTTAAGGGCTGGGTCTTGCACCTGGGTCCTAACAGCATCATAGAATCGCAGAATCACAGAACTGAAGGGGTTGGAAGGGAACTCAAAAAATCATCAGGACCAATCCCCCTGCCAAAGCAGGTTCCTTGGAGCAGGCTGCCCAGGTAGGCATCCAGATGGGCCTTGAATATCTCCAGAGAAGGAGACTCCACAACCTCCCTAGGCAGCTTGTTCCAGTGCTCTGTCACCCTCACCATGAAGAAATTCTTTCACATGTTGGTGCGGAACTTCCTATGCTCTATCTTGTGACCATTACTCCTTGTCCTGTCCCCGCAAACCACTGCAAAGAGGTTGGCCAAATCCCTCTGTCTCCCACACCTCAGGTATTTATACACATTGATGAGATCCCCTCTCAGTCTTCTTTTCTCCAGGCTGAACAGACCCAGGTCTCTCAGCCTTTCCTCATAAGGAAGATGCTCCAGGCCCCGTATCATCTTTGTCACCCTCCGCTGGACTCTTTCCAGGAGATCCCTGTCTTTTTTTGTACCAGGGAGCCCAGAACTGGACACAGTACTCCAGGTGGGGTCTGACCAGAGTACAGCAGAGGGGGAGGATCACCTCCCTTGACCTGGAGGTGCTGGCCACGCCCCTTTTAATGCACGCCAGGCCATTGGCCCTGTTGGCTACCAGGGCACACCAATGGCTCATGGTCAACCTGTCATCCACCAGAGCTCCTCTCCAGCAGATCATCCCCTTGCCTGTACTGATACTTCGAGTTGTTCCTTTCCAGGTTCAGGACTCTACACTTGCTCTTATTAAACCTCATTTGGTTTCTTCCTGCCCATCTCTCTAGCCTGTCCAGGTCTCACTGAATGGCAGCACAGCCTTCTGGCATGTCAGCCACTCCTCCCAGCTTTGTGTCATCAGTGTACTTGCTGAGGGCAGACACTATTCCCTCATCAAGGTCATCACTGAAGATGTTGAACAATGATGTTGACCCAGCACTGACCCCTGGGGAACGTTGCTAGTCACAGGTCTCCAGCCGGACTCTGCACTGCCAATCACCACCCTCTAATCTCGTCCAGTCAGCCAGTTCTCAACCCACCTTACTGTCCACTTGTCTATCTCACACTTTCTCAGCTTTGCTAGCAGGATATCATGGGAGATAATATCAAAAGCCTTGCTGAAGTCAAGGTAGATAGATCCACTGCTCTCCCCTCATCTACACAGCTGGTGATGCCATCATAAAAGGCAACAAGGTTGGTCAAGTACGATTTCCCCTTGTTGAATTCACACTGACTACTCATCATAACCTTCTTCTCTTCCAAATCCTTGGAGGTGGCTTCCTGAACAAGCTGTTCCAACACCTTTCCAGGGACAGAGGTGAAACTGACTGGCCTGTAGTTTCCCAGATCCTCCTTCTTGCCCTTCTTGAAGAGCAGAGTGACATTGGCTATCCTCAAATCTTCAGGCACCTCTCTCCTGTTCTCCAGGACCTTTCAAAGATGATAGAGAGTGGTTGAGTAATCACCTCTGTCAACTCCCTTAGCACACTGTCGTGGTTCCGCTCAAGTGGGCAGCTGAGCTCCACCTCAGCCGCTCTCTCACTCTCCCTCCTCAAAGAGGAATGGGGAGAAAATACAATGAAAAGGGCTCAAAGGTTGAGATAAGGACGAGAAAATCACACAATAATTATTGTAATGGGCAAAACAGACTCAGCATAAGAAGATAGTAAGATTTATTGCCTATTACTAACAAGCTAGAGAAGTGAGAAACAAAGGAAAGAAAACAAAAGAACCTTCCCCCACCCATCCACCCTCTTCTACCTCCTCCACCCTGAGCGGCACAGGGAAAAGGGGGAATGGGGGTTATGGTCAGTCCACAGCACTTCTCTGCCGCTCCTCAGTCACTCTCGTCCCTTGTTCTGTGGGTTCCCACCCACGGTATACAGTCCTTGATGAACTGATCCAGTGTGGGTTTTCCACAGGCAGCAGCTCTTCCAGAACTGCTCCAGATATGGGTCCGTACCACGGGGTCCATCCCTCAGGAGCAAACTGATCCATCCTGGGTCACACATGGGCAGCAGCTCCTGCCAGATCGCCTGCTCCTGCGTGGGCTCCTCTCAATGGGCTACAGGTCCGGCCCAGAATCTGCTCTAGCAGGGGTCTTCCACAGGATGCAGCCTCCATTGGTGCAGGGCCACCTGCTCCACCGTGGTCTCCTCCACGGGCTGCAGCATGGAACCCTGCTCCACCGTGGTACTCCATGGGCTGCAGGGGGACATCCTGCTTCACCATGGTCGTTACCGCAGGCCGCAGGGGACTTCTGCTCCGGCACCTGAAGCACCTCTCCCTCTCCTTCTGCACTGACCTTGGCACCTGCAAGGCTGTTTTTCTCACTCCTCTCACTCTCCCAGCTGCTGTGTGGTGCAGAGTTTTTTTCCCTGTCTTAAATATGCTCTCACAGACGCACAAAACAACATCGCTTATTGGCTCAGATCTGGAAAACAATGAGGCCCTTACCAAACATGGGGCAGCTTCTAGATCCTTCTTACAGAAGCCACCCCTATGGCCCCCTGATACCAAAACCTTGCCACATAAACCCACTACACACACATGGATGCATCCCATCAGGACCCATGGATTTGTGTGTGTTGAGCCCACTCAGATGCTCCTGAGGAGGAAAGCTCAGACATTTTATTTCTTGTATTAACTTTGCCATACTGTGGAACTTTCCCAGGAGGTGCTGCAGAAACTTGATGTTCAATAAAATCCAAAAAATTTTCAGAGAAGTTCCTGGAAGAATAAACTTTCAAGAGTTCTTAATACAAAGTCACAGTCTCTGGTTGAGAGATCCTCACAAGCCACTGAACCCCTTTATTCTTGTTCTTTTTCTTTTGTTCTTCCTTAGGAATCTGTTTTTGGATGTTGCTACTGTAATGAAACTTTGGTCTAATCTGGTTTGGCAGTCATTATTTCAAACTGTTATAAAGTTATAGAATCAAGCTCAGCCAATATGGAAGTGAAACAGAAAGATCATGGCTTAGTTAACAGATTAATCATTACTGTTTAGTTAAATTAACTTTTCAGTTTAGCAGTCCAAGATAGAATCCATTATATATCAAGGAAAAGAACAGTTGCTCCGATTAGGAAAAAGAATCACAACTCCGATAAGATGGTTACATTAGTACATAAGGAAATGATAACATAATTCATTCAATAAGAGTTAGGTAATGAATCTTTCTCTTACCATTTTGAATGCACTGAAAGACCCACCAACTAGAGCAAGCTTCACCAAAATTTATCTCTGTGACTCTAGTTGTTTTATGAGCTGTGAGTGTATTAACTTTGTTTAGCCAGGCTATATTCACAGTTCTATAAATGCTTATTCTTTAAACAAGCATTACTGAACAGTGCCTCTAAAACCTTGGGTCTTTACTTATGAGTTGTAGGACACTGAGATAAAGTTATCTTCAAAGCAAAAATATTTATAACAGTGTTTGTTTTTGTTTTTGTTTTGTGTGTGTGTGTGTCATACTGGCTGTCATAATCGAAAAAAAAAGGAGCTCTCAGTTCAAATGGTTTTGTAAATGACAGATAACATCAGATAACATGTTTGTTTTAAACTTTGCATCATTTGTTCTTGGAAGCACCCTTTCTCATCTAGTCTTGGTAATGGAAAATCAGGAGATGCAAAATTTGCTTGATATTAGAAAAAAAATGATTATTGGAAAACAAACAAACAAATAAACAAACTTTGATTACTGCAAAAAGGTTTTAAAAAGAGGAGGATTACATACTAGTATTGAAAACAGGAACTGATTTGGAGTCATTAAGAATGACATTAACAGATGTAGTTTCATTCAGGGTATGCAGTACTCATTGGATGTGGGAAAACAGTGGAGGTAACTTCATGGTTAAAGCAAGAAAGTAATCCATATGTACTACTCATACCAGTATCTCTTGCCTCTATTGCCAACACTGCCAGTGTGAAGTCATTCCACGTTAATGTGGTAACATTTACAGAACTATTATGTAGGAATGTGTAGGAATAAAACTATCTCATCCAATTTCACAGTTTGGTATTAGTTAACAAGGGTTTTTGGTTGCTTCTTTTTTTTTGTTGTTTTAATTGTTTACCCTACTTCTCCTATAGTGATGCAACCTACATTCTTAAAAGGGAAAAAGGGAAGTAAGTTTTTGTTGGAGAAGATAATCCATCAGACTCAGCTGTAGTTTATTCCTTCTTTTTGAATAAATTGATATGGCCTCAGAACTGATGGTCTGTATGAAAACTACACGTTATAGGGCAGATTAAAGATTATAGGGCAATGTCTGGTCTTCACTGAGAGTATTTTGCTGCATTTCAGTGATAAATTTTTGTGTGAACAAATCACATGGATCATAGACACATAGAATCATGTTGGGTGGAAGGGACCTCCAGACGGTCGTCTTATCCAACATCCTACTCAAATCCCATCCATTTAGAACAAGTTGTCTAGGATATTTTAACTATCTCCAAGGACAAAGGTTGTACAGACTCCCCAGGCAACCCATTGAGTGTCTAATCATCTTCAGGTTAAAAATTTATTTCTTTATGCTGAGTTGTCACCATTACCCCTCATTCTTTCTCTGTAGATGTCTGAAAGAATCAAGCTCTGTCTTTTCTCTGCTCTACCATTAAGAAGTTATAGACAACAGTAAGGCCTCTCCTTGGTTTGCTCTTCTCAACGTAGAACAGGACCTGCTTTCTTATCTTCTCCTTACGTCATGTATTCCAACTCCCTGCCCACTTGTGTGACCTCTGATGGATTTGCTCCAGTATATTCAGTCTTTCTGGTACATGGGAGCCTAAAACTGAGTGCAGCATTCCAAGTACAGTTCCACCCATGCCAAAGAGAGGGGGGTGAATAACTTTGTGATTCATATAAGTATATTTATTGATGAAAACAGTGATTTTGCAGGGTTCAACTGTGAATGAGACAGAAATGTAACATTTAGATTTTAAGTTCTAAGGGTAAATGTAGCATTAAGAAGATGCATGATGGCAAAGTCACTAGATTATTTACTGCACAGAGGACAGAGTCAGATTAAAAATGTCAAGGAGACCCTCATGTCGAGTCATGAGGTTCAGGATAGTGTCCCTTTTGCCATACAAACTCTGAGGAGTCTAGCCACAACCACACCCTATCCCAATCCCACACTTAAGGGTTTATGCCTAAAGGATTATATGCACAATCAATCCTTTATATCACTTAGCTGTGATTAGAAAGTTTCAGTACACTTAGCAAATTGAAAAGTTTCAACAAGCTAGCTCTTAGTCACTTGCTAAGTATCTGTCTCTGGTAAGAAATCTCTCTACCTTGAGGAATAACCTTGAGAGGTATTCCTGCTTAAGAGAAAAATCCTGACATGCAGCTTGCTGCAGTACAAGAATGTTCAATGGGCTCTAGGCTGTCCTCTATTTATGGGGTAAGATGACTACTAGTCATATTTACATACCAGCCATATTTTGTTGGTGCATGTTCCATAAAACCTTGGATCTATTTCCCCTGAAATGACCTGGAGTCTGGTTCAGCTATGATAACCAGACACATGTATCATGGCTGCCACTGACGGTTATTGCCTGAGCATGGTTACAGGTAAAATGTCAAGTTAGGGGGCCGAAGAGGAGTACACTACCACATACCAGCTCAAAAACCTGCCTAAAGTCAATTCACTAGCTCAAAAAAATGTGTGCACATCCTTTTGCTTAAAGATATACAGTTAATTTTGGGGGTTTTACTTAGATGAAACTTAAAATACACACCCATTTTCATGTTTATCATTCTTGAAAAAGAGCTACATGTAATGATCAGCAAATCTGGATGGAAATGGTTTTAAAATTAATTCAAGAATCAGTGAGAGAAAGATTTAGGGCATACCTAAGGTATTTTCATGGGACACTTATAAATTTTAATGCTTACAAAAAGAAGGGCTTGGGAAGGAAGACCAAATCTCAGAAATATTTCAATAGCAACTATGTAAATGCCAAAATACATGACTTAAATAGCACTGACGACATTGATATGTGTTCTCTTTTCAACTACTTTTTTTTTTTTTTTTTTTTTTTTTTTTATAAGTGTGCAATAGGGAAGGATAGCACATAAAGTATAAGGCCTATAATTTAAAAATTCTTTAAAAACATAATACCTTCAAAGTCTTACACCTATTAAGCATAGTTCAGGGGAAATAAAACTGTGTCTGGTCTGAAATAGTGCCAATTAAAGATATGTAAAAGGCTAATATTAAAGTCAAAGGCAATTCTACATGTTAGGTAAAGTTTCACAGGCAGCATCTGGAGAACTGTCTTCTTTTGCCATGGTCCAAAAAGGATCAGTTCATTGGGACAATGTTGAAAGAGAATTAACATTGTTGCTTGTCTGAGGAATAGACCCAAGAGAGGCAGAACGTTTGAGTGCTTCATGTTTTCCAATGACTCCCTTGCTGCTATATGAACTATAGCCCATTGCTTCACAACACCCTTATAAGGACTGCCAAGCTAATAAAGCAAAATGTTTGCATGTACTTAACCCACAGGGGGTTGAGAAATAATCTGGCCCTCAAATATAAAGAAAATTATTCTAGCAGGAGCAAGTAGTTTCCCCTCAAGGTAAAACAAAGACTACAATTAGAAGGAAATTTGAGAGGAGAGAAGGACACCAAATCTCTACCCAGTCCACTCCTTCCAAAATAGGATGACATGTAAAGTACTTAAAGGGTGTTGGTGTCTTGAAGGCTAGGTTTGCTTTTTTTGTTTTCTCCAGGAATAAGATTTGTCATAATGATATATATTTTGTAGTCCTACAAAAGTCTGTTAAAAACATGATGACAGAAGAAGTATGAAATTAGTATTGAATTTATCTGCAGAGAGGGATGTGGGAGTCCAGGTGGACAGCAGGTTGACCATGAGTCAGCAATGTCCCCTTGTGTACCCTTGTGGCCTAGAAGGCCAACAGTATCCTGGAGTGCATTTGGTAAAGTGTTGCCGGCAGGTCAAGGAAGGTGATCCTCTGCCTCTACTCAGCCCTGGTGAGGCCACACCTGGAGTATTCTGTCCAGTTCTGGGCTCCCCAGTACAAGAGGGACATAGAGCTCCTAGAGCAAGTCCAGAGGAGTGTCACAAAGATGATTAGAGCACTGGAGCACCTGTCATATCAGGACAGGCTGAAAAGACTGGGCCTATTTAGCATGGAAAAGAGAGGACTGAGGGGATGTATATCATTGAAGTGTATAAATACCTGAGGGGAGGGTGTCAAGAAGATGGGGCCATATTCTTTTAAGTTGTGCCAAGCAATTGGACAAGAGACAAACTGAGGCACAGGATGTTCTGGCTGAATATGAAGGGGCACTTCCTTGTGACTACTGTGAGAGTGACAGAGCACTGGAAATGGTTGCCTAGAGAGGTTGTGGAGTCTCCTTCTCTTGAGATATTTAAAACCTGCCTGCATGCCATCCTGTGCAATGTGCTCTATGTGATCCTGCTCTGCAAGGGGGTTGGACTAGATGATTTTCAGAGGTCCTTTCCAACCTCAGCCATTCTGTGATTCTGTGATTGAAGATTGTTTAAAAATGTTAATTATATAAAAACATTATTTTAGAAATACTTTATATTATTGGCCACTCACGCATCAAAGTAGGAGTTTTTTTTAAGTAAATAATAATAATAATAGTAATTAGGTGTAATAGCAGTTAATAATGACATATAAAGGGATACCACCTCCAGAAGTCATATAAGAGTTGTAGTCTGATAAATGCACTACAATATACGCCAAAATTCGTTAACTACAGCCTTCAAAGTAACTTACAAACCAACATCTATAGCATAAGATTGATTTTTAAGCATGAGGGAAAGAGAGAGGAAAATGAATACTTACAAAGAATAAATCATTTGCCCAAGATTTCACAACAGATTAGGACTATGATGTGCTAAAATAGGTTAAATAGGACTGAAATAGCAATATAAGAGCAGAAGTATTTGGAGAAGTTTGTATTCTTTAGAATTAAGGATGCTCATAAATGGCAAACAAGCACCTATCTTTGTCTAAGGGCATCTGAAATGGAGTAAACAGGCTTTGTGGCATTTCAGTTTCCTAAGAAGATTGATTTAGTAATCAATGATGTCAGCCCTTGAAATTTGTGATGCAGTGACAGTCTTGTTTCTTATATAATATATCTGTGTTTAGCATACTCACCCTAGAAGTAAACAAAATGCATGGCACTTCTCTCTTTCTAATTGTATTTGAAAGAAGAGTTCTGTCACCTCAAACACTTCTGCTAAATACTAGACTACTTGTCTCCCTCTGAAGTATCTGTTGACTTCTGTACTAATATTCTTTGCTTCTTTTGTACAATATCATTTACTTTTAACTCTTAGCTCCTCAAATAGTATGCTTTGAACTCCTGTTATAAGCTAAAATTTGACATATTTAATGTGTCTATCTACATGAGGATTGCAAAGAAGATCATATTCACTTGCTTGAAGGGACAGGCTTCACAAAGAAAGCTTAAGGAATTGAGAAAATAACATCAGAGGACAAATATTTCCTTAAAATTGTCAGCCTCCACACTGAATCAATATGTTAAATCCAGTTATCTGACCTTGACTAAGCTTTAGGCATAGACGCATTATCTAAGTGTACCCTTACAATGTGGAGTGCAAGGACAGGATTTGAATTTTACTTAGGTTGTTAATAATGTAAACATTTACACTAGATTTTTTTTTTTATATACTGGTGTTTGTTGTTGTTGTTGTTTTTCTCCATTGACTCTAAAGTCTAGACAGTTAGCTTAGAAGTTAAAACTACCTTCTAGATTTTTAAGTATGCTGAGATAAATTCCACCTGGATATTGCAATCACACCATTTTCTGTTCCTGATCTGTTTACCAGTGCCATCCTGTATCACTCTTCCTGTAAAGAGCTACCCACTTCAGAATTGTTACAAAAAAAAAAAAAAGAAAAAATCTCTCAAAACAAAAACAAAAACAAAACATCTTGAACAAAGCATTTTCCACTTTCCTTTGTTTAGCATTAGACTATTAGACATGCTGGTTCTGACTTAATACACTTTGTATTCTAAGTGATCAGCTCCCAAATCCAAAGTTGGAAGGGACCCACAAATATCGTTGAGTCCAACTCCTGGCTCCATACAGTATCACCCAAAAAAATCAAACCATATTTAAGCACTGGTCAAATGCTTCTTGAAGTCCAGCAGACTCAGTGCTATGACCACTTCCCTGGAAAGCCTGTTCCATTGCCCAACTACCTTCACAGTGAAAATTAATTTATTGCCAATTAAAATGCAATTACTTATTTAGGTAGCATGAAACAAAAAGTCAAAAATATTAAACCAAGTACTTTCCTCCCCTCTGTCCCAGGCTTCACTCCTTCATTCCCAACTCCTCTACTTCCCTTTGCCTACCCTCAAGCGGCACAAGGGGAATGTGTGCTGCAGTTCTTTTGGGAATATCTCTTTGGTCTACCATGGCCCCCTCCAAATGTAGCACTCTCACTCCTTCTGCAACCTTGGAGTCTGAAGGGTCTGAAGGGTCTCTCACATTTTTCTCAGTCCTTTTCATCTTGTGCTCACCATTTTTAACCCTTTCTTAAACACACATTCCCTGAGGTGCTGTCATCTTGACTGATGGTTCCAGCCATGCCCTGCGGTAGGGCTGTTGGAGCTGTCTGGAACAGGCTGTGTCCAGCACAGGGCAGTCCTGGCCTCTCCTCACAGAGGCCACCCCTACAGCCCCCTACTGCCAACACCTGGGCTCCTGCATCCAACACAACTATTGTCTATCCTTGAATTTTGACCACTTTGTCATCTGCCTATTCTTTGTTCAACCGCACTGCTGAAGAAGTGGGAGTTATGACAGCACCAAATTCAGATCTCATTCATGGCAATATGTCTCAAATAGTCACCATACTTTCTAAAAACTTTCAAAAGGAGTTTAAAAATAACTGTTTGGCTATCAGTATTGGTCGAGTTAAATTTGTGGTACAGAATCTAAGTAAGTGAAATAATGAAATACTGTTAAGAATAAAATGCTCTATGGCATATACTTAAAGGAAAGATGCCAGCAGAAAAGCCTTGACAGAAAAGCTGTGTTTTCCTTAGCTTTCAATAATACTTATTCACTCCCTCTTTTTTCTTTTTTCTCTTTACCCTGTGACAGTGATAACTTCCCTGCCAAATGCAACCACTGCCTCTTTAGATTGTAATTTTTGTCAGCAGACAACTCATTTCAAAATATCTACATATCTTACGGTTTTGGTATCTGGGAAAGTTATGTCATTAATTCATTACAGGACTTAAGGACAGGTCCTAAATTTTTTTTTTTTTTAAGGTCCTAAACCTCTGAATATAGAGGTTTAGAAATATAGAAATATTTATGCAACAAACAATATGAATCCTGTATTCTTTTTACTTTACTTTTTTTTTTTTTTTTTTAATTAAAAGCTTTGAATTGAATTTATACTGATTTTTTTTTTTTCCAGAATTCTATGTATATCATAGACTTGACAGAAATACACGAGAACCACATCAACCCCATTAATCCTTTGTGTTTGCCAAATACAAAAGTATCCCAGCACCATGTTGCTGGTCTGGTTACATGTCACAGAAGCTGGAGGTTTAGTCACTGACTTCATTTAAAACAGCATAAAGAAGTCCCTAAATGCATATTTGATAATAGACTGCAGAAGATCAAGGACCTGCAAACAAAACATGTTAAGCATAAAGAGCTAACCCAAACGAAAATGTCTCATAAAAATATCTATGTTTATCCTTTAAAGTATGCAGAAACACTATGGAAAGAGACAGACGTAGCTTTCAGGCCAGATGTACAAGTGAATATTGTCTGTTAAAATGACCATGAGAAAACCTTGTTGAAGGATTGTCTGGGTTAAGTGAAATCTAAGCAAAGAAAGCACATACTGTTTTACTTCTCCTGGGTTCAGGGAGACAGTGTTTAATGTTTTTTACTCTGTTCGTAAGCAAGTAACAGCCCTTATTTTTAATTCTACTGTGAACATCTGTGATTCTGAACTATGAGAGCCACTCAAGTAAAAGGAAAAGATGTATGTGGGATGAAATAAATCCTAAAGGAGAATGAAACATTTGAGGATTTTGAAGTCAGATTCTGTTTTATTCAATTTCAATATTATCATATTTCATAAGCTATCTCTTGGATTTTGGTAGCTGAATCATAAATCATGGTGCTACTGAAATGAAACAAGGATGACAAAACGTAGCTTACAGTAATTCTTATAAAAGCCTATCATATAAGCAAATGCTTCCCTTTCTGCTTATATTAAATTGAAGTATAATTCATTTTCTCCTTTGTTAAACACAGATTCACTTCCCCATCTTCAACAGGAACGTTTTTGTGAATTTTGTGAATACTAAAATAACATGACCTCACTGGACAGTATCTGGGTTACAAGAAGCCTGCTAGCATGTTACTGGATGCTGTGATGCAATGTTATAAGATTTATGACTGAAACAATATTAAAAGGGGACATAGAGGGTATTTTGTCTCAAGACTATTTCTGCCATAAATCCATTTCCTTTGTTTATAAGATAAATTATTTAAAAATCTTATTGCACGCTGAAATAAGATGCATATAGTTTACTTGTCAGTGTATTTCCTGAAAGAGAGAAAAAATATCTATTTCTCCCTTGTCTCTTGCCTGTTTAATTATCATATTCAGGATGCAGTGAAATTCTTGGCATTGTTGAGAATATTTTTTTTGTTTGTTTGTTTATTTGTTTGTTTGCTTTTATTCCCAAGGGAAAATATTTTTTTTCAAAAATGATTAACAAACACTATTGCTTTCAGAAGCCCATATTATTTCTGATTTTGAAGCGTACGTGTCACATTTTGATGCATCTTGTCAGGTTTAATCAATCAAGTTGATGCATGTGAGACATGATCCAATTTCACATGATCAGAATTATTTCATTTGACATACCAGCATGTGACATTTAAGGTCAAAGTAAAGACAAACAAACAAAAAATTGGCAGTGTCTTAATAGATTTTAAGAATAAAGAACTAACCTCTTGAAGCCACATAAGGTATTTGTGTTCAGATGTGAAACACTTGTACTGTAAGTATCTATAGTATTTTGGTGTCCAGATTAGATTTTCTGCCTTAATAAATATATCCAGTACAGTTTGTCAACACAGAGCTGGAACCTGAACACTCTAAGAACCTTTATTTTCTGTTGATAATTCATCTGTAAAGACTAATAGAACAACCCAATACAGAGAAATAGAAAATGCTTACCTTTTTGTTTTTGAAGACTGGGTAGAGAAAATACTAAAGTATACAGTACATGCTGTTGTTATTCCAACAACATCCTCTGTCTTTACATATATATTTTATGAAAAAGCAACTGAATAACAAATACAGAACTGATTTATTTTTTTCTTTCTACTATATATATATAATATATATACACATATGTTTACTACATTTGATTTTAGTTCTGTGATATTTGTTACTAGGCAGTAACTAAACAGGCAAAATCAATAGGGAAATGAAATTGGTTTATGAGTTAATATAGCCCAAGTTGGAAGTAATAATGGATTTGTTTACTATTATTTGTGTTTTTATCCCTACTGAGACAGTAAGAAAACCATGGCAAAGTGTATTTGTGATTCCAATTTTCCTGCTACAGAGTCTTGTAAGTACATAGTAATAACTTAAAGCTTATTTTGGCTGTATCTTTAGAAAGTTAAAAGAAGACAATTACCGGTAAAATAAATAATCTTTTAAGATTCCTCTGTGGAAACGTGGAAAGTTGAAGCACAACAGAAGGGATTAATACAGGTTATACAGTGTGGAAGTCACTTTACTTGGTATAAACCTCAGGGTAAACTTGTCTTCAAATACTACTGAAGGTAGGATTTTATATATTAATTTACCCAGTGGATACTTGACATATTACAAAATAGACATACTTTTGAAGAGTTAAAATAAAAGGTATCTTTTATTGGCTGTGTTAGAGCAGATTTTTTTATTATTATTTTATTTTATTTTATGTACAAGAATTGCCATGAATTATTGTGAACAATTTTGTTTGAAAGTGTTTACAGTCACTGTCCTCCTTCAGCTGCTTTGCAATCTACTATTTCAGTTTCAGGTGTGATGTACTGAGTTAATAATTTTTTAATTTAAAAAAGTTTATAAAATACTTGTCTCAAATTCTATTTGAACTTAATTGATATTTTTTTAAGAAGTTCTTTATCAGGCAAAACTAAAAGGAGTGATGGAACTGACTATGTGTTGCTGAGGAACCTGGACAGTTTTATGTGAAATATCCCTTGCTGAAAGTCTAACCTACCTCATCTTTTGTATATTTAGAATTTGACAGAAAAGCAACAACTAAGAAATAAAAAAATTACCAATCTGAAGTGAGCTAATGCCTAAAATAAACATATTTTCTCTGTTCATTTGTCTTTAGTTCTGAAACTGATATTTTAAACAACTGGCATATTACCTAGGAATGCCATATAAGGATATAATATAATGCTCATTCCTAGCTCTTAAAACAAACAAACAAACAAACCAACCAACCTCTTGGGAGACTAGTTAATTTGTAGTAAAGATCTACAGAAAACAACTTTGTCTCATAGACCAAAACATTTTAATTATACATGGAGAAACAACAAAAAGATGAAAGCCTAAACAAACTGCCCCCCCCCCCCAAAGCAGTTTGATATCCCATTTAACGTAGTGCTCTGTTGCAATGGTGTTCTACCAGGTGCATGTGTCCAGGTGCTGGTGGTGGGGTTCTGCATGGCAGCATTTGTGAGAAGAGACCGGGGCTCCCCTGGGCCAGTCACAGCTTGTTCCAGCTCCAACAGCCCCACCACCAGGTATGACTGGGCCCAGCAGCCAAGATGGTGGCTGTCACATCAGGGGGAAACAGTTAAGAAAGGGTAACAGATGCTAGACAGACAGAGGAAGAAGTAAGAAAAGAGTGGAGAAATAAAGGTGTGAACACCAAGGTCAAAGGAGGATGTGCATTGTGGCACCAGAGCTGGTAGTCACTGCAGCCCATGGAACATCCGCACCAAAGAAGACATATACTCCTTAGGGGAATGTGGCCCATAGACAGCACACCCGAGAGCAGAGGAAAAGTGTAAGAAAGAAGCAGCAGCAGAGATGTCATGACCATAAACACTAATTAATTATCATAACTTTTGACCCTCCTGTCCTCCCCTGTGCTTCTTGGTGGGGGTAGGGTAGGGGAATGTTGTGGTTTAACACAGCAGGCAGCTATGCACCACACAACTGCTGTCTCACTTTTCCTAACAGCTAGGATAGGGGCAGAACCACAAAAGTAAAAGTACGAGAACACAGGGGTTGAGATAAAGACAGGCAAAGCAAAAGCTGTGCATGCAGTCGAATCAAAAGAAGGAATTCATTCACTACTTCCCATCAGCAGGCAGGTGTTCAGCCACTTCCAGGGAAGCAGGGCTCGTCACATATAATGGTTTCCTGGGAAGACAAACACCATCACTGCAAAGGTCCTCCCTCTTCCTCCTCCGTTACCCCACCCACCCTTTATTTCTGAGCGTAATATCATATGGTATGACAACACAGATGTCTTTATATGCACACCCAGACTCCCTACTGGCAGGGCAGCATGAGAAGTAGAAAAGTCCATGGTTCAGTGTAAGCACTGCTCTGCAACAGCTAGAAGTGTCAGTGTGTTATCACCACCACTATCCAAAGCACAGCATTTACAAAGACTTTATGAAGCAAATTAACCCTATCCCATCCAAAAACATGATAGGGAGTCTGGAATGAAGGAATAAAGTTGAAACTGAGAAAGGAGGCAGGAAAGGTGTTGTTTAAATGTTTGTCTTTATTTCTAATTACACAAATTAGTAATTAAAATTAATTTTAATTGGAAATAAATAAAGTTAACTTTCCCTAGTTGAACCTGCTTTGTCTATGATAGTAATTGTTAAATGATCTCTGTCTTTATACTGACCCATGAACCTTATTCTGTTTTCTCCCACTGTCCCACTAAAGAGGGGAAGTATGTGAATGTCTGGGTGGGCATTTGACTGTTTTCCAAAGCTACCATAGATAAGCACAATTTGTTGTTGTTGTTTGTTTTGGTTCTTTTTTAAGCGTATGATATAGGAAACGTATAAGTCGGAATAGTAACTGAATAGTAACTGTTCCTGTGTCCACTGAAAGAGGTTCTGTGCATGTGAAATGAAAAAGAAAGGAGGTCAAAGGATGGTTTTGTGACATATCCATATTTGCAAAGATAAGTATTAATTTGAGGAAGAAAAAGCTCGATTTTAAACATTTTAATAAAGCAATAAAGGAGATTTATGTCTGGTAAAACATTGTCTGGTAAAAAACATTCTGAAGAGAGGCACCCAATATCTTTTGAATTAACAAGATTAGTTTCACAGCTCTCAAGTTAACTTGACCATGTTTCTCTGTATATGCCCAGGGATTCATGGCATGGTGATGAGGTTATTAGCCTATACTACAGCATGATATCTATGCATTACATATATAAATGTATACAAATATTAAAATATCTAACATAAAACTTTACAGACATGAAGCAAATCTCCAATTACATAAAGCTGCTTTAATCAGTGGGGAATGGATTGGGGTGCTGAATTTTAAAATTAGTAGGATAATAAAATAAAATAAAATAATAAAATTAATAGATAAAAATAAAAATCCTACAGAAGTAGGATTAACATGAGTCAGAAGAACATTCCAGCAAATTTACTAGGGATTATTTTATGACTCAGTCCATTCTACTCAGGAGTATATTACTATTGACCTACAGCTTGTAAAAGCAAAACAGCAATGCAATTATTAATGAATATTCACAAATAAAACACTAACAATATATTTCCATTTCTATTGGTAAATTTAAGCATCATGTTCCTTCTTTCCTCCCAGATGTTATTTTCAAAAGGTATTTAATATTTTATTATTGCCTTAGTTACAGAATTCAGTCCTAGAATAATAATTAAAGGTAGCTTCTGTCATTTTGATGCTGCTCAAGCATAAATTAGGAAGACTGACATATCTCCTCCCAGAGATGTATATATCACAAGCAGATGCACATCTTTATAAACTGAGTGAGTAACAGAGAGCAATTTTCATATTCACAGAATACAGGGAAATAGTACTATGATTTGTACTTTGGGAATTATTAAATCTTCTGTTAAAGTCTGATTGAGAATATGAGGTTTGATATTTTATTTTTTTTAATATCCTGTTAGCTCAGGTCACTTCTGCAACCTGATGACAAATGTTTTTACCAACATAGTCTGAAAAAAATTGAGGTCAGTGTACATTTTCTCATAGCCTTGCTCTTAGATTTCTTCCATGAACTGCAGAAGGTTTCAATTTACTGAAGCACTGAAGTAGGTAAGATCCAATCAAAGTAAAAGCAGAATCAATAAAGGCTCGCCTCAGAGGGCTAAATAGTAGTGACATCAGACGGGGAAAAGTTGTTCGCAGATCCAAAATACTATTGTTCCGTACCCAGAAGAAAGTGAAAATGCAGCTGTTTTTATATGACTTGTTTACTGAGATGTATTTAACATGTTTGGCAACCAACAATGTGGATTTTCTATGTAGGATAGGAATGTACCTATCTGTTTTGGCAAACACACAGGAAATAGAGGCAATTTGTGGAAGCCAGTTGGAGACCAGTCTGAATTCTGCTAATCTTAGTAACATATTTATGATTGCCTTATCACCTAACATTTAAGGGTTGATGTATGTGAATCATATATTTTAAAACACTATGATCAATAAAACATGCATAAAGTAGTCTCATAAACAGTTATGTGTTTCACTGGATATGTGAGTCTTGTAAAAATGAGTTTTACATCTGTAGAGCTCAATTCTCTTTGGAAATAAACTAACTACATGTAATTGTGTACAATTATTTGAAATAAATTCTCATTTAATGGTAGCATTATATTATATAGAATATATGATTTAAGAGGAACAAAAGTGTAATCTTTCGTTATAGAATAGTTGTATAAGCATGTTTATATATACTTTTAATCTTGCTTTTAAGAAAAATTATTTTTTTAGCTGAGTATCACTTAAACTGCATTATACTCAGTGCAGCGCTGTTGTATCAGCAGTCATACAAATTCTTTTTCAGCATTAACTGTGATTTGCCTTTCCTGACTTCATCTATTAGAAAATAGAAATCTGAGGTGGTTTTTTGTTTCTTTGTTTGTTTGTTTGCTTTTGAGAACATAACAAACCTATGAGATGACTTTTCAGTATTTATTGTTTGTAGAATTTTCACAAATGACGTCTTAGTCTTGTATAAGGAAGTTGCGTGAGATGTTATGTTTATTTATTTGAATATCTATTTGAAATTAGTCTAATTAATAAAAATAGAAAACATAAAATAAAGAAAACACTGTAACACAGAGTTCATATATGAACAGGATATGACTTCAGTTACTTCAGCCCACAGTACCTGATAAACTGCATTCTTTTTTTTTTTTCTTCAAGGTAAATAGATTATCCTGTTCCATTCAAAGAACTAATCTGGCAGAAATCCTGTCTAAAATAGCTAATATGGTCCTGCCTAAAATGGCTTTTACTGTGCTTGCTCAGAAAAATTATGGAATAAAATGGTTGCTGCCAGGTCTATGAATTTGTGGTAATGTCCTGACTTTTTTTGGAGCTTCTTGGGGTATGAGCTGGAGAAAAAAAATGCCAAAAGTCCTCTGAAAATATAACATCTGGCCGTTCTTGTTCAGACTAATGGTTTATCAGGTTAAATATACTATTTCTAAAATTGTAGCTGTTTTGGGAAGAAAATAAGATCAAGGCAAGCATATAGCTATGTTTCCGTGTATTCTTTCCTATCTGAAATACATTGATCCCATCAATCTGCAAAATATAGGACAAAGAAATATGTTTTTTTGATATAGCATTATAACAATATGAACAACTCTGCTGGGAAAATGGCACTAAATGCGTAAACACAAGTTAAAGCTCTCCATATTTCTGTGAATTAAAGAAATATTTACCCTCCCTACTGTGATCACTAAACCCATGATTTCAGGAAACATCTTGGGGAATATCCTTTAGATATCATCATATTGATGACAGTAGCATAGTGGTCCGTGAAAATTTACAGCACAAGTAAAATAGCAACTGTAAAATCTCTTTTTCTTTTCTTTTTTTTTTTTTTGAAATCTAGCTGTACCATGACATAAACTAGTATATCATAATTATGGAATATTTCCTAATAAATTTAGTATATTTTATAACTCAGAATATTTGAAACTTTTTTTTTTTTATTAATGTTGAGCATAAAATCACACAAATATGACACTTGAATGCATCATAAAAGACCACTCAATACTCTTTTATTGACGTACAGTGGAACATAACTTGACTACAAATATAACCAGAGATAAGTATATATTCAGTTATTAAAAAAAAAAAAAAAGTATTCTATTATATATTTGCTAATGTTACCACATTGTTCACTGCCTTTATTATGAAGAAGGTTTTTCTTCATATTTAACGTAAAATCTTTCACCAACAAAATAAGGAAACCAGGTGATTGTCCATTTCATAGAAGTGTCTTTAGTCAGCTAAATAAAGTAAAACCAGTGTCTATGACCTTTCCTACTAACATATTTTTTCAAATTTTCTTGCCTTTGTTGCCATCATTACCTGTTTACAATTTTGACTATAATTTTCTTTCAAAGTAAGTCCACATGAGACTGAAACTTAGGAAAGAGAAAATATAATCTGAATTTAAAACACATGGCTTTCTAAATTACATATATATATATATATGTAATTTATATATATATGTAATTATATATATAAATTATTTATATATATATAATAAATATATATATATATATATATAAATATATAAATAATTTATTTATTTATTTTTCATAAAAAGAGTAACTTTCCCCTTGTAGTTAATTTATAGACCATTGTGGTCCTCTAAATCTTTTGAGATGTTTAAACATTTTGTCAAGCATAACAGTGTCCTACTGTCAAGCAATGCTTGCCACAGATTTCAAATCACCTTTATCTTGTCAATTTCAAATTCCAAACTTGTAATGTGTTTGTAAATGCTCTAACTTGATTTCATCAGATTTGTTGATACCATCAATAATGTTTGGAATTTCCTCTTAAGTTCTACCAACTAACTAAAATGAAACTATTGAACAAAATTACATCCAGACCAGAAAACTTACATACTACCCAATCAAATAAATAAATAAATAAATAAATAAATAAATAAATAAATAAATAATGCCAGCTATTGATTCAGCATGAATTTCAGTCAGTTGTGACCTGTCTCTGAAGTATCTGGCTATTCTCTGCTTTGATTTTGAGAATGTCATCTTAGACACTATAAGAGGTTTTTTGTTTGTTTGTTTGTTTGTTTTTTAAGTAACAAAATTATTTACAGTGTTTCAATGTCATCCACTAGGCTAGTTACTCTGTCAAAAAAGAATACTCGATGATTATGTCCCAATTTGTTAATGAGACTTGGACTCTTTAGAATCGCATACTGAAAATCAATGATTAATATAAAAGGCGCTGGAGGTAAAAAACAGCTTATTCACAATCATAATTCTTCCTTCATACAATCTGCTTTTGTCTCGTCAATGTCAGCTGAATATTGATAACTTCCAGCAGCAGAATGTAGACTGTTAATTTTTCAAGCACAGAACAGACAGCTAGCTCAGTGCTCAATGAACTACTTTTATATGCTAAAATTCTACATTTCTACTTTTTTGTTGTTGTTGTTTTTTTTCCTTAAGCTGTTCAGGTTTCCTATAGTTCCTGTAGGAATACAGAGAGGAGTGTAATCCTTTATTTTCTTTGACAAAAAATGCTACATAATTTTTTATTAATATTATACACAATTCATTTTTTTTTCCCCTGACAAAATTCAGAATGATTTCAGCTGGAAATCTATTGGAGAGCTAAGGCTGTCTTGGTCCTAAAATATGAACTAGTAAAATCCATTCAGTATTAGAGTTATCTTTTTTTTTTTTTTTTTTTTTTTACCATTTATACAATGGACATGAAAATAGTAATTAATGTTTGCTTTCCCACAGCCATTTTAACTAGTAAGACATTTTACTAACACATCAGTACTGAATACATTTAAAATTACATGTCTCAGAGTCTCAGTCTCTGAAGTTAGGAAGGACAGTCATATTACCTGCTTATATAAGACCACGTTAAGCATACAATAGAAGTACTGCATCCCATTCAACAAGCATAAAGACTTATGGAAACTTAGGATATATATTTAAATATATGTCACATTTGATACAAATTAACATTTTAAAGTGCTGTTAAAATAAAAATCAGAGGATCCAATTCACCACCACATTTGTATATGTGAAAATATGGTTTAGTCCCAAATAAGAAATAATATTACATATTATATACAAACATACTTTTAACATGTAAAGTAAAAACTATGGTACCAAAGCAAAAGCAGCACATGGATTAGGAGTAGAAACTGCATACAGTATCAGGTTTTTTTGAGTTTTGTTTGTTTGTTTTAATAGATTTCCTTTACAGCAGCATATTTGTTTAATACTTGCATAATATATTACTGCTAATAATATAACACATGCAGAAGCTGGAAACATCATGTGTAAATAAAGCAGGTGATGTTCAGCCAAATTTCACTCTTCTTTTTAGGATGGTCAGTGAGGGAAGATTTTGAAAACATTCTGAAGTCATAAAGACATTAGTGTCTTCCTTTCTCTTTGCTGCTATTGTTTGTGCACCAAGCATAGCATGACACGCATACCTGAGGGTATAATCACTGTTATATACAGCGTTTCTGTTCAGTGAAATCTTCATTTGAGATGCAGAATTGGTAAATGGAAGAAGGCTTTGTGGAATATTAAAAATTAAAAATAAAAAAACTAATATAAAGCTAGTCAAAGGGCATTTCTGGAAGATCCAGTGTGTCTGTTCAGAACTCTACTTAGCACAACTTATTATTTATTTATTTATTTATTTATCACTGTGCAGTCCATTAAGGATAAGTAATTTCCTTTTTCTGTGTGTATGTGTGCATATGTGTATAATAGAACCATAAACGCATATTAAGAAAAAAAAAAAAAAAGTTAGAGATTGCATTACAGGTGAAATATCAGCTAAGTCTGTAAGTCTAATGTCTGTAACTCTATTAAAACATATATTTTTTTTTTTTCCCAGAATTTTTTGATACAAATTCATGCCTGGGTTAAACCTTGAAGCAGTGGCATCTTCTTTCATTGTAATTAAGGTAAATCAGTTAATTTCTAGTTGATTAATGCCATATATTTCTTCTATAATATCTCAAACAGTGGCAAATAAAATGCCTATCATATCTGAATAAAGCAAATCATAAAACACTGTAAAACACATACCATTTTAACAGCAAAGGTTGCTGTTGCATAGTACCTACAGCATCTTGCTACAGATCTACAACTGCAAGCTTAAACTTTGCTCTGGAGTTGAGTTGAAACTGTAAGGAATGTTCCAGCAATTTGTGTCAATAGAGGGTTTGAAGGGTAAACCTTGAGTCTCTAATATCCGGGGATAAGAGAATAAAGGGGCTTCAAAATAACTGCTAACTATTTTGACTATTGCATGGGATACTACGCAAGTCTCTGATATCTAGCCAAGAGATTAAAGATAAAGGGGAAACTGAAGGACGACTAAAAGACAAAGCTTGCATGGGATGCTGTACAAGTCTCTGATATCTGGCCAAGATGGACAAAGGAGAAGGACAAGAACAAGGCCTGGGAGGAAAACTATGAGCCTTCAGCACAAGAGACCCCAAGAGGGACCACCGGAGACTGATACTCATGTGCCAGTGGGAGGGTTCGGATTCCAGGAACTGATTATAATAAACCTGCCTTTTCTAGAAGTAGTAATGAATATGCATTAGCCTAGGAGCATAAAAACCAGCCACCTGATGTAATGTGCGTGCACGTTGGAGGAGCCCAGACTCCCTGTGCACCCAGTGCTGTTTACTTGTCTTTTATTAACCCCATTAAGCTTGTAAAGCTAAATAGACTCGGAATTTGTAACAATTTGGTGACCCCTATGTGATCCTCTTGGGTTCCAAGGCTGTGAATGGCTAAGGGAGGCTCCCCCACCCTTGTTTAATTGTGACCCTTTTCCAGGAGCAGTACAGAGCCCAGCAGGATTATGAACATAAGAGGCAAGTAAAGAACAAAGAGCTCTCCCCTCCTCTGGTTTAAACCTGTAATTCTGTGCACGAAGATCTGAACGAAGATTTATCATTTCATGAGTATGCTGTTTGGTTGGGTGGATTCAGTTGTGTGACTGTGTGTAAGGGTGTGATTGAGACAGAGCTCAGTTCTGAAACAAGTGTGGAGGTCTTCTGACCGCAGTTCCAATATCCCATGAGGGACTCGGCTGGTGAAGGACCAAAGTGATCGTTCTAAGTATTTGTGGGTGGGATAATACTCACAAGATACCTTTAGATACAGGCACAGCCATGAGTTTCAGAACTTTTGTTGTATAAAAAGATGTTCCAGTAACAGGTCAGGGACAAAGCAGATCCTTAGACTTGGGAGGTTCAAGAAGGGGCCTTTGGTTAAAAAAGGGGGAAAAATTACCAGCTGGATAGTCCCTTAGGGCTAATGTTAAGATATTGGGATAGTTTTAGAAGCACTAAACATAAGGATAAGGCAAGAATAATTCAATTTTATATGGTTAAATGACCAAAATAACCCTTAAGACAAATATTTTGGCCAATATTTGGGTCCACAGAGGACTGGGTCTGTCAGGCTTTGAACATTTATGTTGATAGTAGAATACCTATGGATCCAGAAAATAGCAAGTATGTTGCAGCCTGGTTGGGACTAATGGAATCGTCCGCAACTCATATATTTAATTTAATTACAAAAAGGAGGATGAAGAAAATAAGGAGGAGTGGGAGCCCCTTGATAATTTGCCTCCTCCACATAACCAACCTTAGAAAATGTTTAAAGAAGATTAGGGGTGTGAGGGGCTATACTTTCTGGGGACCCAAACATCTACAGAGACCTTGATAAAGTTATTAATAGGTCCCCACAAAGATGAAGTTCGGTTTCTGGGCCAAAATACAGGGGCCAAAAGATCAACTATTCAGAATATACTAGGGAACTCAAAAAAGGGAAAAAGCAAATGTCTGTGGTAGGGGCAAAAGGGAAGTCCTTCCCTGTGTCAATACTGCTGGATGGCAGAGAGATACTGCCTAAGAGTCAAGCAAAGAAGTTGCTATCTTGGATGCATTTCCAAACCCATTGGAGGACTCGAGCACTGAGCGATCAGTTTTTAAAATTTTATGGGTGCATTTGGATATATGAGATTGCTCGGCAAATTACTCAAGGGTGTCTAACATGTCAGAAAATAAATAAGAAAAGTGTGAGGCAAGCACCTACTGGGGGACAGAGGATTGCATATAGGCCATTCAGGTTGATTTCACCAAGCTACTGAAAATAGGACGACATAAATATTTGTTGGTGACAGTGGATTAACTAACCCATTGGGTAGAGGCCTACCATGTGGCAAGGGCAACTGCCACTATGGTAGATAAAATTCTGATGGAAAATATAATATCGCGTTTTGGGTTATTCCATATCATATGACGTCGTGCTGAAAAATTAATATGAAATGGCTGACCAGGGTGGAGTTGACCACTTCTCAGGGATGGGATGGACATCAATTAAAGGGTGGCGAGCAATTGTGTTTTTCGTCACTTGTTTTGTACACATTATTATTTTCTGTCCTATTAAACTTTTATCTTAACCCACAAGCATTTACTTTTTTTTTTTTTTTCTTTTCTTTTTTTTTCCTAATTCTCTCCCCCATTCTGATAGTGGGAGAGGGTGAGCGAATGGCTGTATGGTGCTGAGTTGCTGTCTGGGTTAAATCACAACAGTTTTTGATCTATTCCTTCCTGTGTAAATAATTCTTCTTATATTACTTAAATGAAGATTACTTCATTCTCATTCTTGTAAATGTATGCCAGCCTTCTACGTACATTAATATAGTATACACATAAGAACTAATTAATGCTTTTCAGTTTAATTATGTTTACAATGCATGTAGTAAACATTAACATCTGCTTTAGTGTATAATGTATGTACTAATGAAGGCTTTCACACGCTGTGGCATATTCCCTTATTTTCATATTTGAAATGTCACTTGGTAATTGACATGTATATAGTCTTATCAAGGTAATACTCTATATTTCTTAGTCACTGCATACTCAGTAATAAATTATTATTCAAAATATTTTTCATTTTTCCTATCTCTTTAGATTAATTTCATAGTTAAATATCTACCTTGACTTACAGCAACAAAGTAATACCATATATACTGTATTTAGACCTGATTTTGAGATTCTGTTCTTTCAAACCTCCCAAAAGACCCATAACAATGAAATGTTATTGTTTTGAACTATGAAGAACACTGAGATCTTTACCCTTTTGTTGTTTGGTCATCTGTTCATAATGTTGAAATATTCAGACTACAGTTAACTCTCCTGAACTGTATTATGGGTCTCCAGGGAATGTCAAAGTATTATTCTCATTTGCCCTAAAATAATAACAAAAATAAGTCAATTGAATTTACTTATTTTTTAGACTATCCTAGCAACACTCAAGTTCAAATTGTTTTTATGTATTTGATTAGAAAATGATATTAATTTGAATTTACTTTCAAACATTTTGGCACTTCAAGCTCTTAGTTGGCCCTGTTAGGGTTCAGATGTGTTTGCAATTGATTTTATTACCCCTAGAAGAGTAACTTGAATATCAAGAACTGATAATAATCAATAACTTGAAAATCAATGCTGGAAAGATATTTTTATATAAATTTCTTTATGAAAAAATATTGGAAGTTTAGAGCAATAAATGCCTATTTCTAGGCTGATTTCTTGACACTGCTGACATGCTGTTAATGGTGGTTCTGAGCTTATTCCATATTACACCTCCGCACAGAGGACAAAACTAGAAACCATCTACAACGCCATCCATAATTCAGGTCTATAAATAGAAAATAATATAACAGCAACCAAAAAGCTGCAAGTGATGCTTTCTCCTCCCACACACAAATGTCACGGCCTGTGGACAGCTACCTGGTATATTAATATTCTGTGGCTGGTTTCTGTCTCTGAGTGAAATATCTGTCAAGTGAGCAGAGGGACAGTTAGTTATAGGTCCCTCTGCAGCTTACAGCTTATAGGTCCCTCATACAGCTTAACTAGCTGGATGTTGATTTCATTTGAATGTCCGTATTGTCTTTGCTATTCTGCACTATGTCTGTTCAGTTTAGATTGATTTGCATTTTCTAGGATTCTCATAATTTGTCTTTTCTATGTTAGGAATACCACTTTTTTTACGACTTTTTTTTTTTTTTTTCCAATACTAAATGCAGTTGACCCAAATACCCCTGCATAGGTCAATATTAGGCCTAATAAGCCATCAAAAAGAAAACAATGATGTATTTAATTAGATGATTCCATAAACACAAACTCATATAGAAAACATGTCATGGATATGTGTAAACAATGACTTATGCAAAGAGATAACATAGGTAGTAAGAGACAGTGTGACACATTATTTTTTAATCTTATGAGCTTTTTAAAAAAGAAATTATAGTCATTCTATACATAATATCAGGATGGGATTCACATATAACTTAAGACACCTATGTAGTGTCAATTAAAATACTGCATAGGTGTCCTTGTGTGAGCTGGATGTCTGTTTTTCCACTATTGTGAATGGTGATATGGTCAAAAGATGTCATAGAACACTATTTAGTTTATCCTGCAGTAGCCTTCTACATATTTCTATATACTCTCTTGATCATACTGATAAAATATTTGAAACACCTATATAGAGCTGGGTGTTACCACATAGGTAACTGTCTTTTTGAGAAGGCACCAGAACCAGGCAAAACACCATAAGCCATTTCAAATGATACTAGACGAACATGTTACTCAATTGAAATAAGCTTCAGATCTCTAGTAACTAAAACAGAAGCCATACATAAATGCCGTTATGTAAGTGTAAGTGTACAGACTTCCAACTTTGAGGTAACTGATCATTACAGCTCATCTTCATACAGTCTACATGTTTGGTGAACAAAGGACAACAGTGTTTCAATAGACCTAATCATCTTGCACAAATACAAACAGATGTCACAAAATTCCTAAAAGTTGACTGTAACTCTATTTTTAAAAAAAGAGCAATCTGGACAGTATTGTTCTACTTGCAGCTACTACAGTGTTCCCCTGCCACCCTCGCACCCCCCTAAAAAATATAAATAAATAAATAAAAAATGTTCCTGATGCAAAAATGTTTATTGCATTATTTCTAAAGTATACTACATATACTATGATTTATTTATTTATTTTTAATCTGACCTTAACAGTTTCTCTTAATACTGGAAGAAAATCTTATTAATTAAACCTTACTGTGATATGAGGAAACTGAGTGTAATTGATCCTAAACATCCCTTTCAGTGAAAATATGTAGTGAACCTTCAGGATTTGCCTGTATTACTGTTTAGTTTAGATCAGGAGTGAGCTTTAGAAACAAACTCCTGATAGTTATTTGCTTTTGATGATTGTGATGAAATTGCATTGTGAAATGGTCTCAGGGTCCGTGAACTAACTTCCTTTCAGGTGAAACTAAACTAGAAGATAACATCCAGGAGCTCATTTAATATACTTTAGCCTCATTCTGTCCATGGAATTAGACCAGACCACTCTGAATTAAAAACAAATAAACAAACTACTAATGTCCAATTGTATTTGTAACACAAAACTCAAGAGGTCTTATCAGCTTCTTATATATAAAATTTACATATAACTTTTTTAAAAAAAGTGTTTTTACTGTTTCCCTATAAGAAACCAGTTTCTTTAAATGATTGGTTTTGATAGGCTTCTAGTTGAATGAATAAGTGATGCTGAGAACAAGTTTCCAAGGCACAAAGATAAAAGAAAAACAGAATTTACTGTTGGCTATATACAAGCAGATATATTAAAAAAAAATAAATCAGACATGACAAAATATTCAGGAGTCAACTCTATGGTGTGAGGTACAAAGGAAATGCTGAAATATATGTACAACACATATTTAAAAGCAGGTATTAAAATTTTCAGAATATTTTGTCCATGTATCTGTACTTGAATTGACATAGAGAAATATGTATCTGTCTTTTCATGTTTACTGATTTTCTTTTGCACCAGACATCAATAATATTTTTCGTAATATATAAACACCTTGTTTTTCCATTGGCAGTATTCCCAGGAAAATATTCAGCATCATATGTTGCTTTATCAACCGTGCATATAATGAAAGACAATAACTGCTCTACCCCAACTGGATTTTTAGTTTTGTTTTCATTAAATCGGCTGGATCAGTAGGAAAACATGATTTTTTACAGCATTTCTGGTTTTATGCCCAATAATATTTGCCACTAGAAAAAACATATATTCTATTATCTTTGTTACTATTTTGTAAAACTGATGTGTACAGATCCAATTACACCTCAGATGCAGTGTAATAACAGGCATTCAAATACAGAGTAAAGAATCAGTTGCTGATCTAAAGATAGTTATGTCAGATAAGGAAAAAATAAAATCACAGTATATAATAATAGATAATTTAAGTTATCCAGCATACATGAAACTATTTTCAAAAAGAAAATTACCTGTAAGTGGATATAAATCTTAATTTATAATTGTTTTGTACAAATTCTGGTAAGCACACTGGACTTTCATATTTTTATTGCTTGGTAAAAATAACTTAGAATAGGAAAAAAAAAAAAAAAAAAGCAGACAATACCACTAGCACCTGAAATACACAGACTGAGGAGGAAAAAAGAAAAAATATCTTCAAATGAAAGTAAATAAATAAATAAACAGGTTGTTTTTCAAATTGAATAGTACAATTGCCTTTTGAATAAACTGTTTGACAGTATTTTCTAAACTGCTGACATGCTGAGTAATAGATACATTGCCAATACTATGATCTACTGCTAAAAGTCCTCTATTGTCATTTCCTGAACTCAAGTAAGGAGAGTGAATATGGAAACTACTACTTGATTAGCAGCAGTTAACAAAGCAAATAAAGGTAATTATTATTAAAAAATGCTTGAATTGCCAGAGGATCGATGTGTTTTTCTCCCTACTATGTCATATGTATCAGTTTCTGAGCAAGGGGTAATTTCTGATATTCTTTAGCTCTGTGGGATTTTTATTTGGAAGTTATATCCATACACATCATCCTGTTGTTTTTCCATTGTCTGCATTAAAGGAGTGATAATAATCTTCAGGATTTAACAATAACGGCACTGAAATTAGCAAAGAATTTTGTTCTCCTGGTTAATAATCTCATTTTCTTGACTGGATTATTTATTTTTGAATCTTCCTACAGGGACAACGTACTGGTCTTTATGGGCCACCATTCATTTCTCCTATAGTTCACTATAACCCTTGAATACCAGTGACACAGCCATAATGCTTCTGGCTGGCAAGAACTGAAAGGTAAACATCTTCAGAATCTTCTAAAATTACTTTTTGATCAATGTGGAGAATTGTTGACTGAATTTCTGCTCTGTTTCTCCTTCCCTGATGCTCAGAGGCTAAGCAGATTACCTCTACAACACTCACCACCTTTGTAAGCCACTCCTAGAAACCCAAATACATGCAGAGCACAAAAACTTTGCAGAGCATAATACAGATCAGGAAACATCTGATTTCCACCTTTTATTTATGATACTGTATGTATGTGGGAACTGGAGAAGTAATCACTAAACTTTAATAATGGAAGCTAGAGTAGCCATTGTTCCAGCCTTCATGAGACAAAATGATTGGAACTACACCCTACTTCACAGCCTCTTGTAGTCAGGGTGTTTCATTAAGGCCTTTCATAAGGACAAATTAATATAGATACATAACAGTTATGTATGCATAACAACATGAAAAGACTAGCTGCTTTTAAGAAAGCTGGAGGTTAAACTGTCATGGATTAACTTTAAGTGAAAAAGTTTGTGTTTGCTTTTGTTCTGAGTTTCTCTTTAGCACAGCAGTGGGGAAGGCTGTCATAAATTCAGTTGTGGCTCCCTGATTCTTAGGGCAGAACTGATTTCCAGTACATGTTAGAGAAGCTGGAAGCTGTTCCATTTCACACCAGCTCCCTGACATTTCTAAAGTGACATTGATAGTAGGGTGATGGTTGGACAAGATGATCTTGAAGATCTTTTCCAACCTTAATGATTCTGAGATTCTATGTTTTTAAAGGTACCAGACAGGATTAACTAAAGCATGGTACAATCCATCTACACCTTTTTTATTTATTTATTTATTTATTTTTAACTCATTTAACTTGCTTCACTAGAATGGGTGTGACTGCAGCCACCTATCCTAAGAAATGATCAGTTGATTCTAATAACTTTAACCCATATGATTTCGAGACACATCTGTGATATACCAACTGCATGTGCTGAAAGATTCCCCAATGTCTATTTTCTGTGTAATAGCAATCAATAATAAAAATCTGTTTTAGAAGAGAAACCTATGTTCAGTCACACCTTGTTGTAATGCTTCATCAGGACATCCAGAATGTAGCTGTTCACAGCTGTCTGTAAAACTTTTCAAGTCCTGAATTGTTGTTCATAACATGGGACTTCATCAGGATTTCTAACATACCAAAATACTCTTAGTTACAAGATTAAACAGATAGATCCACAAATGTGGAATATAACAGTCTGATTCTTGGCCATCATATTCTTTCTTACAAAAATGAATGGCAAATTAATGCAGGGAACTCTGAAAACACATGCATACTGGGGATATGATGATAAAAAAGCAAGTGGCTAAAAACAAACTCAATTATTTGAAATTGATAATTACACTTAATTGGTTGTAATCAAGGTGGAGAAGAGGAGAACTTAGAAATGTTGTGGTGAATTGTGTATAAAATAGTCTAAGTGAGAATCAAAGATTTCTTAGTGTGGTGAAGACCAGACTGTGGTATAGAAGAAAGTGTAACAAAGAGAATACCAGACTGCAACTGAAGGATTTAATTGTAGCTAAAAGTATGACAGTGGATAAAGAATATCCGATCTGATACAAATGGGGAAACTAGTTAACATGGAACAATTACTTGAAACAATAGAGAGAACAGTGGAATAATGGTCTGCACTAGGTTGCTAGCTGGAGCAAGAGTAAGGAATCTAATTAAGACAAGACATTAAAATCATTATATCCAGTTGGTGGCACAGGAAGTAAGTTTCATAGAATCATAGAATCATAGAATCACAGAATCATAGAATCATAGAATCATAGAATGGCTTGAGTTGGAAGGGACCTTAAAGATCATGTAGTTCCAACCCCCCTGCCATAGACAGGGATGCCACTCATTAGATCAGGCTTGCCACATACTGGGGGCCCCAAACCTGGATGCAGTATTCCAAGTGAGACCTCACCTTCCTTGACCTGCTGGCCACACCTCTTTTGATGCAGCCCAGTACACAGTTGGCCTTCTGGGCTGCAAGCACACACTGCTGGCTCATGCTGAGCTTCTCATTCACCAGAACCTTCTCTGCAGGGCTGCTCTCAATGAGTTCTCCCAATCTGTACTCATGCCTGGGATTGCCCCTGCTCAGGTACAGCATCCTGCACTTGGACATTTCCTATGCGCTAGTCTTTATTGTTGCCACCTTCAGTCAAACCTGAGATTACCACCTTAATTCTGTTCCCTGAATGACTAAATGCTGAGCTTGATTCTTTCCCTTCGGCTTTGCTTTCCTCCCTTTCCTTCTTTTATGCCATCTCTCAGAAAAGTAATATCTAGCATTAGACATTGATTAATTAAACACACAATTAATTTGATACAATTTAAATGAGACAGAAAGTTACACTTAAATTATACTGTTTCCTAATTAAAGTTTTAAATCATGATGATTCTTCTGCCCTTTATTAACATTAAAGGTGTAATAATGAGTGATCAGTGTTTTCAGAATTACCAAATTAAGGCAGTTTCACTTTGAAGTGAATGAAGCTATTAATACTTGAGTATCTGATCCTATATACAAAGGCAGAAGAAGTAACCTGTGTATAGATAAATTACTAGAAAAAGCATATATACACTTTCAAATGAGTAGATTGTATATATTTTGGAAAATCAGCTGTAATCCAATTGAAGACATTTTTAATAAAACCTGCAAGCAGTTTGTTTCTCTGTTTGCTTGTTTGATTTTAATGTTTTACACATGAATATAAGATAAAAATATATGTTGGTATACACCTTTCTGAGTGATAGTTTGGATTTCAGATTCTTTGAAGAAAAAAATCATCTTTAAAAATAATGGAATTAGAATTCCTTTGTACTCAAAAGACAGGATTTTTATTGTTTATTCAAAAATTGGAAGAAACACACTGGTGAGGGGTCTGGAGAACAAGTCCTATGAGGAGCGGCTGAGGGAGCTGGGATTGTTCAGCCTGGAGAAAAGGAGGCTCAGGGGTGACCTTATCGCTCTTTATAAGTACATTTGAGGAGGCTGTAGCGAGGTGGGGGTTTGTCTATTCTCCCATGTGCCTGGTGACAGGATGAGGGGGAATGGGCTAAAGTTGTGCCAGGGGTGTTTTAGGTTGGATCTTAGGAAGAACTTCTTTACTGAGAGGGTTGTGAGGCATTGGAACAGGCTGCCCAGGGAAGTGGTGGAGTCACCATCCCTGGAGGTCTTTAAAAGACGTTTAGATGTTGAACTTAGCAATATGGTTTAGTGGAGGACTTGTTAGTGTTAGGTCAGAGGTTGGACTTGGTGACCTTGGGGGTCTCTTCCAACCTAGACAATTCTGTGATTCTGTGACTATAATATAGAGAAAATATATCATGTTAATGCTTTGTTGCCTTTTTGTAAAAACACCTTGTCATGGTTTAACTCGGCCGGCAGCTAAACACCACACAGCTGTTCACTCACCCTCCCCCCTCCCTCTCTGGGATGGGGGAGAGAAACGGAAAGTGAACCCCGTGAGTTGAGATAAAGACAGTTTAATAAGACAGGAAAATAATAATAACAATAATATTAATAACAATAATAATAATAATACAATGATGATAATAGTACTACTAATAATAATATGTACAAACAAGTGATGCACAATGCAATTGCTCACCACTCGCTGACCGATGCCCAGCCTAACCCCGAGCAGCCCGGCCCCCTCCCCCCAGCTAGCCACCCCTATATATTGTTTAGCATGATGTCAGATGGTATGGAATACCCCTTTGGCTAGTTTGGGTCACCTGTCCTGGGTCTGTCCCGTCCCAGCTCTTACTGCACCCCCAGCCTGCCCGTTGGCAGGACAGAGCAAGAAGCCAAGACATCTTTGGCTTAGTATAAGCACTGCTCTACAACAATTAAAACAATGGGGTGTTATCAGCACTCTTCTCATCCTAAGCCAAAACATAGCATTCTACCAGCTACTAGGAAGAAAATTAATTCTGTTCTAACTGAAACCAGGACACACCCATTCACTAATGTGTTACTTTTGAATATTGTAGACAAAATGTCATGTATTATTATAGTTTTTAACTCAACTGTAAACTTAAACCAGCCTCTATCTTTCTATAATAATTAAAAATAATGAAAAGTTTTCATAACTGATTGTGAAGTTCTAAATGTTTATAATCTTTTCTATTTTGTAATGAATCAAATAGTGATATACAATTAAGTGCAATACAGCAGAATTCTTATAAAATTCTTGGAAAAAAAATTGAAAGAGAAATACATTTACAAAATGTGTTATATAGCGTGAATTAAAGCTAATAATGTTAAAATAAGCTAAATATTAATAGAAAACTAAACACAATCAGGGTTCATTTAAGGACAGAAAAAATAAAAAGTATAAGAGTATTGATATATCAACTACTTCTGGTCACAAATAGTTTTCTTCTATATTCTCTATAGCTCTGAAACTTCTGTAATTGTTCATCAATATTGTCCAAAGCATACACTGTCTCTGGATTGAGTGAGGAAGAAAATGTCCAGGAAAGGTCAATAAATTATGATATTATCATTCAGGATATTATGATGAATAATAGTAAAATGAAAATATAAACATCTCTATTAAGTCCAACTCCTATAAGTGCAAATATCTTTCATGATGTTTTCAGTATCTTATGAATGTCCTGAATTGAAATGATCCAACAGCTCAAGCACAAGCAGTAGACACATAGCAGAGAGTAATACTTATGTAGTAGTGTTTAGAGGAAATTTCACAGGTGATATCTGAAGCTGATCTTGATTAGGATGCTTGTCGGCTGAGAAAAGGAGATTGTAATGTTTCTAGTGATATTGCACCCCCATTTTGTTTTGTTACAGCATCTGATCACATCTGCCTAGTTTGGTCCATAATTTTGGAGTACTTTTTTGATGTCTTACCATTGGTAACACCTCACATAGCAACATCTATTTCTACTGTTGTCTATACTTTGTTGGAAAATAGTGTTCCTTATTCATGCCTTTGTCCCTTTTGTTGGTCTCCAATCTGGCCTACAGCTTGAAATAATTCTGTAGCAGGCCTTAGCACAAATCTCAATTCCCTGAGAAAGGGAAACTCTTAAGAACAGAAAATAAGATCACAAGTAACACAGGTCTTTCATAAGTACAGGTTGGGGTAATAAATAAATAAATAAATAAAAATAACATGGTTTGGGTTTAAGATTGCAATTGCTGCAAGGGAAAATAGTACCAAAGTTCCTATATAATAGCTGATTAGATGCCAGTTGTAAAGTAAGCTCTCATTTGAACCTTCATTGTCATCAAGGAATTCTAGATTTTTCTTTTTGTTGTCTTTTCAACAGTTTTCCTAAATAATGTAATAATTCTATACTTCTGCAAAAAATCTTAACAACAAAATACTTAATAACGAACAAACAAAAAAGGTTGTTTAAGAGGGTCCTCATCAGGGCTTTTAGTGGAAACACGAAGTGTGGAGTTGATACCATGATTTCTAAATACACAGAATACCTTGCAAGAATTTGTCATGTTCTATAAGAAATGAAAACTTTCCACACAGTCCACACACACACACATAGAATGAGATTTATTTAAAATGTCAGGTTAAAATGTTAGGGATATTTTAGGACCTGTCTTTTGAAGTGTTAATGGCTTTTTCTCTGTTGTAACAGGATGAGATGTGTTGTATTCAAACATTGAAAAGAACCTGAATTTTATTTAAATTATGTCTTTCTTATTCATCTACACAGAAGTACATACACTAAAAAGTAGAAGTAAGAAATCAAGCTTTCTCTACAATTTTCATGGTAATTCACTATACCTGCTAGATTTTTGTAAGCTCCCAAGACACTTTCACAATATCTTCAGTCATCTATCTTCAGATTCTTGAAGTGTATTTTGTATCATTGTGTGTTATATTCTGAAACATGTTTACAAATATTGCACATAAGTGTCATTTGATGCTTGAATTTGTGAGCACCACTTTGTAACTTAAGGAAGTTTGCCAGAAGACAGTGATATAGTGGATTTGTCTGATATCTTCCAAGATTGAGTATCCTAAAATGATTAGCAGCAAGGACTGTATAATCTGAAAGCATATTCCTACTCTGAAAAGTGCCCAGAAATTATAGTTTTTTGATGTTGTTGTTGTTTTCTATTTCTCATGTTCGTGACAAATTTCTGTGTTAGATTTACAAGTGAAAAAGTTTATTTTTCAAGCTGGTAGCTCTGAAAGCTTAGACAGCAAATATTTATTTATTTATTATTTTTTCCATCACTAGCAATAAGCATGCTCAAGCCAAACTGGATCATAGATAAACCTCTTTAACCCCCAGTTATCTATAACTAATGCAAGCCCTATTGAATCACATTGCCCTGTTCAGATGTAACCGACTGATTGGAATTTATTAAGGTATTCTGTGATGATGGATAAACTAAAATAGAAGGTCCATCAAATCATATATTTGATGGTTTTACAGGGCTGATGCATGTGACTTTATCACTGCACTGTCTGATTTTATCAATTAAAATTGTTGTTTTTTACAATTTACCAGCCTTCCACAACTGATTTTACAGCACATGAATAAAGATTATTTTTGTTGTAAATGATTTTCTTGTTAAGATGTGAGTGTTTCTTCATTCCTTTCCGTATGATAAAATTTAGGTACATTTGATTGTATTGTATTTTTTTTTTTTTAGTACTCTCACAATTTTCCCATCCAAGAGAACTTAGCTGCTATGCCAATATCAAACTAGCTGTGAAATAAAGGATTTTGTGTTTTGCTAACACATACAATTGTACATATATATACATTTCGAGTGTTTGTTTTTACTTCAGGGATCCCAAACTACTCTGGGATTACTCTTATTCTAAACTCACTCTTACTAGTGGAGTACATAAGAAGTGACTTTAATAAAATAAACAGTGTTGTATCATTGAAAGTATAATGTAAGCATAGATCTTTTATTAACAGTGAGCTATTAAAGCTTTTGAACTTACTACATTTCTTTATGCTGCTACATGATAAAAGCACTCCAGATTTTTATTTTTTTTTTTCAAAAAAACAAATGTAATTACTGTTACTTATAAATATTTCTAATTAGCATTAAAAAGGCTTGGAGAATTTTTTCTTACACTGTACTTCTCAATTACAGCTGTGTCTCTTAAATCCTAAACACTGTGAATCAAGTTACAGGATGTCACATCAAATATTTAGAAATTAATATGTTTAGACTGATGTAACACAACATGACTTAATACATAAGGTCATAAATGTGGTGATTTTAAAGGCTTTTACTTACTTCCTTTAAACAAAATACACCTGAAATTATTTTCATTAGTTTTCAATGAGATCAACATCTTACAATTTTCAGAGACAGTGTTTATAGCATATTTCAGACAGTAAATATAAAATACATATATATATTTCTAAAGGAAATTATGATGATTGTAATATTGCTAGCTAATATTTGTCTAATTTAATTACCAGTATCATAGAACACAGTTTCTCCTACCATTTAAAATTGAGTGCATTACAGAATGAATCCCACAAATCTGTTTTGTTTTGTTTTTAATATTAATATTATTTAGGCTGTAACAATAAAGGTTTTGATGGGAAAAAGAATGGCTGGTTCCCCTTCTCTTCCTTTACCTTAAAACATCAGAGATGTTTCTGCTTGTGTGTATTAAAAAGATTTAAATATATATGTATATATATATATATTTGGTTAAAATTCTTACATCCAAAGGGGAAAAAAAAATCTACAAAGTGTCAGCATCCATAGAACTATAAATATAGAGTAGCAAGAAGATATACCAGTATATCTGTGTGAAGTTGCTCTTACTCTATCCTCATCTAAGTACGATGTCAATTGGAATAGCTTGGCTCTGTAAGCAGAAACAAACCTAGTCATAACAGGTAGAGGAATTTGCTTAAGCATTGTTTCTGCTATCACAGATTCTCCTGTCCTTGTTTCTCTGCCTCCTGAACAAAGGAATCACTTACTGTGATGACATATTATTTGAGGATATAGATTTCCATATATCTTAAAGACTCTCCTCATTACATACATAGCTATCTTCCAAACTACTGATATATATGTTGCAAAAGTCATGCTTACTAATTTGTCTAAGAAAAACATTTGCACAATTTGTCACAGAAATGTTTTGGCTGTGGAATCAGTTCACTCCTCTCACCCACTATTCTCTCCCCCCACTCCTTCTTTGACCTCTCCAATTCTCCACCCCCCCACCCCAGAACTGCAGATTCCTTTGTTTTCCCATTGATGTGGAACTTAATGTCCTAGAGACAGTTACCTCGGAGAAGTCCAAGAACTTCCTCAGAACGTGATAAACTGAGATTTAGAAGTGTCAAGATGAAAAATGTTGGAGTAAATTAAAAAAAAAAAAAAAAAAAAAAAAAGGAGGAAAATTATTCTTACACTTTGAAATCAAAAATATCTACTTCAATTGAAAATATTAAATTCATATTACCTGTTATTGTAGAAAAAGTATGAGGGGTTGAATGAGTTCTAATTCACTTTAGAAGAGATCTGATTCAGTAATTTATGGAATTCTAACAATTCATTCAGTACTAGAAAAACATTGAAAAATAACTCAAACAGAAGTAAAAAAACATCTAAATCAAACAAAACAAAACAGTGTGGCTTCAAAAAGGAAAATTAAAATATACAAATATTTGTGTGCATGTGTGTATTTGTGAATGTGTGTGCAGAGAAAGCTGTATACTTCATTATGTTCTTTTTTGTATGTTTTGTTTTAAATATTTATTCATTTGTTTATTGTTATAAAGAGAAAGTGTATTAGGAAGACAGATTTTCCATATGTGAGTGAGCCACTTAACAGAAATAGAAGGCTTTCCAGACACAGGCATCTTTATTCTTAGATAGATGATGGCACATAGTGGTTTGACAGCTATTTAGAATTAAAATTCATCTTCCCCTGTCAAAGACTTTTCTGTGTCTGTATCCCAAACAATGAAATCAAGGACAGTCTTTGCACAAACATTTTATGACCATATAATGCCATTCTGTAAGTCATGAACAAAGTGAGGATCTGATATTTAATTAATAGGATTAATTACATATTAGAATCATAGAATCATAGAATATCCTGAGTTGGAAGGGACCCTTAAGGATCATCAAGTCCAACTCTTGACACCACACAGGTCTACCCAAAAGTTTAGACCATGTGACTAAGTGCACAGTCCAATCTCTTCTTAAATTCAGACAGGCTCGGTGCAGTGACCACTTCCCTGGGGAGCCTGTTCCAGTGTGCAACCACCCTCTCTGTGAAGAACCCCCTCCTGTTGTCAAGCCTAAATTTCCCCTGCCTCAGCTTAACCCCGTTCCCGCGGGTCCTGTCACTGGTGTTAATGGAGAAAAGGTCTCCTGCCTCTCGACACCCCCTTACGAGGAAGTTGTAGACTGCGATGAGGTCTCCCCTCAGCCTCCTCTTCTCCAGGCTGAACAGGCCCAGTGCCCTCAGCCGTTCCTCGTACGTCTTCCCCTCCAGGCCTTTCACCATCTTCGTAGCCCTCCTCTGGACACTCTCCAACAGTTTCATGTCCTTTTTATACTGTGGTGCCCAGAACTGCACACAGTACTCGAGGTGAGGCCTCACCAGCGCAGAGTAGAGCGGGACAATCACCTCCCTCGACCTACTAGCGATGCCGTGCTTGATGCACCCCAGGACACGGTTGGCCCTCCTGGCTGCCAGGGCACACTGCTGGCTCATATTCAACTTGCTGTCTACCACGACCCCCAGATCCCTCTCTTCTAGGCTGCTCTCCAACATCTCATTGCCCAGTCTGCACGTGCAGCCAGGGTTTCCCCGTCCCAGGTGCAGGACCCTGCACTTGCTCTTATTGAACTTCATGCGGTTGGTGATCGCCCAGCTCTCCAACCTATCCAGATCCCTCTGCAAGGCCTTTCCACCCTCATTCGAGTCCACAACTCCTCCAAGTTTGGTGTCATCAGCAAACTTGCTCAAAATACCTTCTATTCCTACATCCAGATCGTTTATAAAAATATTGAAAAGTACCGGCCCTAAAATGGAGCCTTGAGGGACCCCACTGGTGACCACCCGCCACCTGACGCAGCCCCATTTACCATAACCCTTTGGGCCCTGCCCGTTAGCCAATTGCTCACCCATCGTATGATGTTTTTATTTAGCTGTATGGTGGACATTTTGTCCAGTAGGATCCTATGGGAAACCGTGTCAAAAGCCTTGCTGAAGTCCAAAATAATCACATCAGCTGGTTTCCCTTGGTCCACCATACGGGTGATCTTATCATAAAAGGAAATCAGGTTAGTTAGGCAGGACCTACCCTTCACAAACCCATGCTGGCTGGGACCAATGACTGCTTTGTCCCCCAGGTGCGCCTCAATAAGTTTGAGAACCATCTTCTCCATGATTTTACCAGGCACTGACGTGAGACTGACAGGCCTGCAATTGCTAGGGTCTTCTTTCTGACCCTTCTTGAAAATCGGCACAACATTTGCCAGCTTCCAGTCTACCGGGACCTCTCCAGATTCCCAGGATCGTTGAAAAATAATTGAGAGAGGTTCCGCGATGACGTCCGCCAGCTCTTTCAGCACCCGGGGATGAATCCCATCCGGACCCATGGACTTGTAAGGATCCAGGTGGAGCAGCAAATCCCGCACACGTTCAGGGTCGGTTGGGAGTTTGTCATCCCCACCGTCCCGGTCCTCCAGCTCAGGGCACCCTGGGTCCCGAAGCCCATCATCAGCATTGAAGACAGAGGCAAAGAAGGCGTTAAGCATCTCTGCTTTGCCTATGTCATTGTCTGTGAGGAGACCTTCCCTATCAAGGAGCGGCCCTATGTATTCTTTAGTTCTCCTTTTTCCATTCACATATCTAAAAAAACCCTTTTTATTTTCTCTCACAGACACAGCCAGCTTCAACTCTAGGTGTGCTTTAGCCACACGAATTTTCTCCCTACAAACACGAACAGCATCCCTGTATTCTTTCCATGACACCTGGCCCTCCTTCCAGTAGCGAAACACTCTCTGTTTCCTCCTAATCTCCATTAGAATGTTCCTGGTCAGCCACGCCGGCCTCCTGCCCCGCCTGCCTGACTTGCGATATTTAGGAATTGCCTGATCTTGTGCTTCTAGGAGGCATCGCTTAAAGAATGACCAGCACTGGTGGACATCGAGGCCTTCAAGAGCAATTTCCCAGGGGACCTTGCTGACTAGTTCCCTGAGCAGCCTGAAGTCCGCTTTCCCCATATCCAGGGATGAGGTTTTGGTGGCACTTTTCCTTCTGTCACCGTAAATTTTGAACTCAACCACTTCATGGTCGCTATGACCGAGGCGGCCACCGATCACCACATCTCCCACCAGACCCTCTCTTTTTTCTAGCAACAGGTCTAGGAGGGCACCTTTCCTAGTTGGCTCCGTTAGCACCTGCACCAAGAAGTTATCATCTAGGTGCTTCATGAACCTCCTGGACTTGCTCGTGTCAGCCGTGTGGCACTCCCAGTTAACGTCTGGCAAGTTGAAGTCCCCCATAAGGACAAGGGGAGTTAATCTCGAGGCATCTCTTAATTCTGTAAAGAATAATTTATCGGCGCTATCGTCCTGGCCAGGCGGTCTGTAATAGACTCCCACAACGACATCCCCTTTATTCGTTTGTCCCTTGATCCTTACCCAGAGGCTCTCAACTTTGCCATCGCCGACCTGAAGTTCCACACAGTCCAGCCCCTGCTTCACATACATCGCCACCCCACCACCTCGCCTACCCTGCCTGTCCCTCCTGAAGAGCCTGTAACCATCTATCGCAACACCCCAGTCACAGGACTCATCCCACCAGGTTTAGCTTATGCCGATGATGTTGTAGTTGCGGGACTGGGCCAGTACTTCTAGCTCATCCATTTTATTCCTCATACTGCATGCGTTCGTGTAGAAGCATTTCAGGTGTGTCTCCTTACACTCAGCACCTTGTGGATCTAACCGAAGGACCTCACTGGCACACAGCCCCTCTGATTCTAGCGTACCATCCCTTAGGTCTTCACCGGTGTGCCTGGTTTTAGCCCCTTCCCCCTTCGACTCTAGTTTAAAGCCCTATCTATCAGCCCTGCCAACTCCTGACCAAAGATCCTTACCCCTCTCCGAGAGAGGCGCATCCCATTCTGTGCCATCAGGCCCGGTGTAGCATAGACCTTCCCGTGATCAAAGAACCCAAAGTTCTGCCGGTCACACCAGTCTCGAAGCCACGAGTTTATGTGAACAGCACACCTTTCAGCTTCGATCCCCCCTATCGGAAGGACAGAGGCAAACACAACCTGTGCCCCTGATCCTCTAAGTAGTCGCCCCAAATATTCATTCTCCTTCATTTTTCTTCAGCTGTTGACTGTGGAATTGGTGCTCTTTTTCCAGAGATTCTCCCAGATATGCTTTCTGTAAAGTTATTCTCTACTTTGCAGCTTATGGGACAAGGAAGCTAAGAAGAATCACAGAATCACAGAATTTCTAGGTTGGAAGAGACCTCAGGATCATCTTGTCCAACCTCTGACCTAACGCTAACAGTCCCCACTAAACCATATCCCTAAGCTCTACATCTAAATGTCTTTTCAAGACTTCCAGGGATGGTGACTCCACCACTTCCCTGGGCAGCCCGTTCCAATGTCTAACAACCCATTTGGTAAAGAAGTTCTTCCTAACATCTAACCTAAAACTCCCCTGGTGCAACTTTAGCCCATTCTCCCTCGTCCTGTCACCAGGCACGTGGGAGAATAGACCAATGCCTACCTCGTTACAGCCTCCTTTAAGGTATCTGTAGAGAGTAACAAGGTCGCCCCTGAGCCTCCTTTTCTCCAGGCTGAACAAGCCCAGCTCCCTCAGCCACTCTTTATAGGACTTGTTCTCCAGGCCCCTCACCATCTTTGTCGCCCTTCTCGGGACTCTCTCAAGCACCTCGATGTCCTTCTTGTAGCGAGGGGCCCAAAACTGAACACAAAGACAAGGTACTTGTGCCTGAGCAGGCACAGTAGTACTTATTTTTTTTGAATTCCATATCAGTTCCAATCCCAAACTGAAGAAAAATTTGGATTTAGGAAAAAAATATATATTCTATGAGATAGATTTGTCTGCAGTGTTATACATTCTCTGAATCTCATTCTAGTTGACTGACACAAATATAAAGTTCGTGATTGTCTTTGACAGACATAGGAACAGGTAGTAATAACATTGAAATATGACGCTTTCAAACAGACAAACTCAGGAGAAAAAAATCTTTTAAAACCACAAAAAATCATTAAGTTTTATGAAGTGGGGAAAATAGAAAATGGTGAAGCATAATTCTCAAATGTTGCATCACTCCAAAATCTGTTTGCTTACATCTTTCCACACTCATACATCCTGCTACTTCCTTTGAAAATTAGAATTCTTTGATATTCTTTCTGTGCCTTCCTTTCAGAGATTTTTTTTTTTTTTTTTTTTACTATTGTTTTGGGCAGAGGACAAGAGTGTATGAGATTTATCTTATGAAAAAAGGAAGAGAACATGTGTGTTCCATATAGAGATTAATCAGTTATGGTGAAAATTCGGTTTAAATCAGTACAAAGAAAACAAGAAAAAAATCAAAAGCTGTCAAGCAATTTTTTTTTTTTTTTTTTTTTTTTTTTTTTTTGTGAGGGCAGAAACTTGAGAAAAATAGCAGATTTTGTGACCCCTAGCCTATATCAGTGAACTACAATATGACAAATTCCAACTATAACTTACACACCATTTTTTACTAGTCAATCATTTCCTCCCATTATGTCTTCTCCATGTTCTTATATTTTCAATCAAATAATAATTAGCAATAACTACAGACAGAACTTTGAAATAGGCACATGTGCCTATTTCATCCTATCTAGTAACACGTATCTATCATGACTGTTGATTGTAATCTGTTATTCTATGGTTTGTAATCTGGTATTCTATTGCTTGAACTATTACAGATAAACTGTACAGTACTCTGAAATTGCATGAGATATATACTCAATTAGATTTTTTTTTTTGGGGGGGGGGATAACATATATCAATATAAATATTAGTTTTCTATCTGCAGAAGCACCTGTGATTATGTAATACAGACGTAACCTCTCATTTCCACAAAGAGGAACGTAATTGATTCTTATATAAAACTAATTGGGCTTTATTTATTCTTTTAAAACTATGTTGCAAAATTGAAATTTATTGCAACAGAACCAAGATTTTCTCTTTAACATCACCTGTAGGATATAATTATTTTTTTCTAATTTTAACTTCCTGAAAGTTTGGGGCTGGATTTATCTTACTTAGCTTTAGGTATCTACAAATTTTTCTTTGCTTGTTTGTGTTTTTATCTACTGTTTACCTAGTCATCTGAACTCCTTCACCCATCTCTTATCTCGTATCTTATCTTATCTTATCTTATCTTGTCTTGTCTTGTCTCTTGTCTCTTGTCTCTTGTCTCTTGTCTCTTGTCTCTTGTCTCTTGTCTCTTGTCTCTTGTCTCTTGTCTCTTGTCTCTTGTATCTTATTGCTTATTGCTTATCTCTTATCTTTTCTCTTTGTTACGTCATAGGAATCATTGTGTACTCATGGCCTTCATCACCAACTAGAGGTGATGAAAAACCCTGGACTGCTGGGTGAGATTAACCCACTTCATAAACCAAGAATTAAATAAGACTTTACTAATTAAAGAGTACTGAAGAATGAATTTATTTTACTTGGTGATTTTTTTTTCTTCCCTTCCCTCCCCCCTTTTTTTTTTCTTTAATTTCAGGCTTTACAAAATGGTGTCCATCCATTTTTTTCCTACAGAATTCTGAATAAATTTGCAAATATAAATTTAATTTGCATTAAAATAATTTGAGAAGAAGAATGGTGTAGCATGAAGAAAAAAAAAAAGTTTTAAGAAAACCCTTCTGTCATAATGATCAATAAAGTCTGAACTACAAACAGATCTACGCAATAATAACAAATTTCTATGGGCTGAATACTGAAGGCATGATATAACTGCTTAAGAATAATTTTCAGATCTCATTGGCTGTTTTTACAATAGATGATGACATCAGTCAATGAAACCTGCCAACTATTATGAAATAAACATTATTTCTAGGTTTCTGTTTACCTAGATATAATCTGGGATACATGCCTGTGTATTTTTACTTAGACAAGAAATGCTTACTTACATGTCTGGAAAGAATAACGACAGTGTGACTGAGTGAAGAATGGTCATATAAAAGTCTGAGGACTTACTGTCACTATATATTATTATCCTACATTTTGGTCTTCCTGTATTGTTGATTTCTAATATATTTCTATTTGCAAGTCATTCAATTGTCAAGTGTGTATACTAAGAAATCACTAGTACATCACTAATGTATACATTAGTTAATGCTACACTTTAATGCACATGAAACAAAGTTTTCCTTAACCATCTGAATTAGTGGATGAACATATATTTATTTCTTTGACTAGGTTCAGTGTCTTGACTTTCTACAGATAAACAGATAGATATGCTATTGAATATGATCTGACATGAACTTAAGTGTAGGAAAACACATTAAGAGAGTGAAAAGATTTGATTAAAATAGATAGATGTCACATTCAATATTAAGAAGTTTATTTCAAAAAAACACATTTAGAATTTTCATCACAGAGTTACAGCAGTTTGTCAAGTTTACTTGATGATACCTGAACTTGATAATAGAATAAACCACTAAATAATGTTGTTATGTAATACCTGGTAAGTGCAAGACTGAATGTCACAGTTGCTCATATGAATAGCTAACTATAAAGGTGTAATTTAGGTCTAAAAGTAAATTGAGAGTATGTGCAGAAGACTAACATTCAGAACCCAATACAATATTATAAGAAAAGTCTAATTTAGACCATAACAACAACTAATTTACTATTAAAAGTAGCCTTTTCAAAAAAACATTAAAAGTAGAGTTTAACTTGTTTACCTAATAATAAGGAAATATAATAGACTGCACTAATTTCAGTTCATTGTACTAGTTACTATTTACTGAGATGTACTCTCTGCTGAAAAAAAAAAAAAAAAAAAAAAAAGAGAAAAAAGAAAAAAAAAGGGAATAGCTACTTGAATAGGTACTTGCAACCAAGATGACACAAATCACAAGCTTACAATTGTTATGAAGCTTGGTATAGAATGCGTCCTTTAATTTTGTTATTATTTCTGTCATGCCACAACATAGTAAAGAACATATAAAGGGGTCTCATATTAAGTTGACAATATTAATTCACATGAATAAACACAAAAGTGCATTTTTCCACATTCATTTGCCAGGCAAACATTGATAGCAGCAGAATGACGTTAACCATATGCTAAAAAGGTAATTCATATAATTTAAAACTATAGAATTGTAGAATCATTAAGGTCGCAAAAAGACCTTCAAGATCATCTGGTCCATCACCCTACTACCAATGTCACCCACTAATCCTTGTCCTTAAGCACCAGATCCAAACTTTCTTTGAACAGCCCCAGGGACGCTGACTCCACCACTTCCCTGAGCAAACAATTCCAATGCCTGACTAATCGTTCTGAGAAGAAATGTCTCTGAATTTCCAACGTGAACCTTCTCTTTTGTATCTTGAAGCCATTCCCTCTAGTCCTGTCACTAGTTATCTGGGCCAGCCCCCTGCTCCCCACAACTTCCTTTCAGGTAGGTGTAGAAAGCAATAAGGTCTCCCCTGAGCCTCCTGTTCTCCAGACTAAACAACTCCATTTCCTTCAGCTGCTCCTCATAAGACTTGTGATCAAGGTCCTTCACCAGCTTCGTAGCCCTTTTCTGGACATGCTGCAGGGTCTCGATATCCATCTTGTAGTGAGTAGCCCAAAACTAAATATAGTACTTGAGGTGTGACCTCACCAGAGCAGAATGTAGGGGGACGTTCACCTCCCTGGTCCTGCTGATTACATTATACCTGATACAAGGCAGGATGTCATTGTCTTTCTTGGCCACCTGGGCACACTGCCAGCTCATGTTCAGGTAAGCATTGACAAGTACCTCCAGATCCCTTTGCTCTGCACAGCTTTCCAGCCAATCTGCCCCAGGCCTGTAGTGTTGCATGGGGTTGCTGTAGCCAAAGCACTGGATGCTACAATTAGCCATGTTGAACCTCATCCCATTGGCCTCTGCCCATTGACCCATGCTGTCCAGGTCCTTCTGTGAGGCCTTCCTAACCTCTTGCAGATTGACGCTTCCCCCCAACTTGATGTTGTTTGCAAACTTACTGAGGATGCACTCAATTTCCTCATTCAAATCTTCAATAAGAATATTAAAGAAAATGGGCCCCAACACACACCTCTGGGGAAAACTGCTGGTGACCAGTTGCCAGCTGGATTTCTCTCAATTCACTAACATTCCCTGGGCCTGACCATCCAGCCAGTTATTTAGCCCATGAAGAGTACACATATCTAAGCCATGGGCTGCCAGCTTCTCCAGTAGAATACTGTGGGAGACTGTCGTGGTTTAACCCAGCCAGCACCTAAACACCACGCAGCCATTCGCTCACCCTCCCCCTCCCTCTCTGGGATGGGGGAGAGAAATGAAAAGGGAAGCCCGTGAGTTGAGATAAAGACAGTTTAATAAGACAGGAAAATAATAATAACAATAATAATAAAATAATAATAATAATAATAATAATAATAATAATAATAATAATAATAATAATAATAATAATAATAATAATAATAATAATAATAATAATAATACAATGGTGATAATAGTACTACTACTAATAATATGTACAAACAAGTGATGCACAATGCAATTGCTCACCACCTGCTGACTGATGCCCAGCTTAACCCCGAGCAGTCCGGCCCCTCCCCCGGCTAGCCACCCCTATATATTGTTTAGCATGACGTCAGATGGTATGGAATACCCCTTTGGCTAGTATGGGTCACCTGTCCTGGGTCTGTCCCCTCCCAGCTCTTACTGCATCCCCAGCCTGCCCGTTGGCAGGACAAAGCAAAAGGCTGAGATGTCCTTGGCTTAGTATAAGCACTGCTCTGCAACAATTAAAACATCGGGGTGTTATCAGCACTCTTCTCATCCCAAGCCAAAACACAGCATTCCACTAGCTACTAGGAAGAAAATTCTGTTCTAACTGAAACCAGGACAGAGACTGTGTCAAAGACTTTGCTGAAGTCTAGGTAGACTACATCAACAGCCTTATCCACCAGGCAGGTCACCCAATCATCGAAGGAGATGAGGTTGGTCAGGCAGGTCCTGCCTTTCATGAACCCATGCTGACTGGGCCTGATCCCCTGGCTGTCCTGCATACATTTTGTGATTGTATTCAAGGTGATCTCTTCCATCATCTTACCAGGGCTTATATTCAATATAGCATTACTTACACATAAATTAAACCAGAAAGCTGTTATTTTTGAAAGATTTAAAAGAGAGAAAGAGAGAGAGAGAGAGGGTAATCCTTTTGTAATTACACATTTGCAGTTGTTGATTAATAGAATTTACATCATTTAACTGTAAGCTATCTATACTGAAGAACTGAGGAACTAAAAAGTATTTCTAATCGTGTTCTTAGTCTTAACTTTTGTTCATATAATTATCACAAAATCATAGAATCATAGAATATTCGAGTTGGAAGGGACCCACAAGGATCAAGGGGTGGTTCTCGGAGAGGAGAGGGAGCGGAGCGGAGCGGAGCGGAGCCGAGAGGAGCGGAGAGGAGCGGAGAGGAGCGGAGAGGAGAGGAGAGGAGAGGAGAGGAGAGGAGAGGAGAGGAGAGGAGAGGAGAGGAGAGGAGAGGAGAGGAGAGGAGAGGAGAGGAGAGGAGAGGAGAGGAGAGGAGAGGAGAGGAGAGGAGAGGAGAGGAGAGGAGAGGACTGAATTTTCCTTCTTTTTGAAAATATTCCTTCTTCTCAGAAAGGGGCAGCACTGCAGAAATGGATAGATCAGTCCTGTCTATGCTCTATGATAATGTGAATTATTATGATGTACACAGATAATGTTTTACGCTGATGTAAATACCTTCATATAGTGTTATCAATCCAGACCTAATAAATTGGAGTGTGAAATAGTGTAAAGACATTGAAGTTAATGAAAGGAAATAGAAACAGGACCTGGTTAATTTTTGGTATATCTCAACATTAATTTTATCTTCTTGAAAAATTATATATATTATATATATATATATTATATAGATAGATAGATAGATAGATATAAAAGACAGACAAAATTGGTGGTTCCTGCTTTTTTAGGACACTGTAGCAGTGTGTAGCAAGGATTAAATCTGCTCTCATGAATGTCAAAATGATTTTGTAATTAACTTCACAGCATGATGAGGTCCTGGGTTTTTATAAATAGTGTTGAGTTACATCTCATGGAGTTCTCCAAAGTTTTGATAGTTTTTAATATTATTTTTTCAATCTGTTTTTATAAAGAGATTCAGGCTAACACTTCAGCAATATATTTTTAAAAGCTAGATATTTTAAAATATTTCATTCAATACATTTTTTTTTCTCACCAATTGTTCTACAATCTGTAGTGTGCTATTTTTCTTACTTTAAATATTTCTGACAATTTCTGTTATAGTTCCAAAAAAATACAGCAAGACTGAGATTGAAAAATTTCTGTTATTATACTGTGTAACTGTTTTATTCAAGCAGAAAAATACAAAGGCAAAAGTGTGCTTTAAATGACAACTGGAAATAAAACATGTTTGTTCTGTATGTATATCGGCTTTGAGAGAAGCAGCATAAAAAGAGAAAATTGCAGCAGAAATAACATATTTTTATTAAAGTGATTGTGTTATATTTCTTTTATTTTAATTAATAATAAATTATAGAGTTTATTATTAATATAATATAGTGTAATATATATAAAGATAGCTTTCAGTGCTGGTATTATCTTAATGTTATAATTAATATAGTAATTATTATGTAACATACAGCACTTTATGACATTTTGCCTTTTCCATATGTTTACTAAAATACAACAACAGCAACAACAACAAAATCCCTTAGTGATGATTGATTGCAAGCTGGTTAAGGATAAGAAAAGTTTTCAATCACATTCTTCATTGTTTACAGAAAAATATAAATTCCAGTTCAGCATTTGCTGTTAAATGTATAACAAGACCTTCAATTATAAAATGTTCCCAGCTTGGATAAATTAATCACTGGGCTATAGAAATACAATAAAAATCCAGAATGAGCACGTATTACAGACCTTTTTCAATAATTATTCTTCTTCTGAAATGATAATGAACTATATTGCCTCTGGACATCACAACCCAAAATATAGTGAAACCAAACCAAGCAATTTTCAGTCACTGTACATTAAATGCACACAGATCATATTTTTTTTAAGTACAAACCAAACCAAATTCTACCAAAAAACAGGATATGTTAGTCTTTATTAAATAATTATCAGAGCTGTCTGTTGTTAAAAAGGTGGATTGAGAAGTACAAAAAAAAAAAAAAAAAAACAATAAAAAATTCCTTCTCAAATACATATCTTGAATTTCCAGCAATCAAGTTTAAAATTTAGGCTACATAAAGAAAGTGGGCAGAGGGGCAGAGCAAACTGAAGTGCAGTATTTTAGTCCTTTTTAGTCTGAGGAATGAAGCAAACACTGTTGTCTTATTTCAGGGCTAAAACCACAAAGATACTGTTCAGAAGTAGGTAATATGCCACTTCTATTTTGCCTAGGTTTTATTTGTTTGTGTATGCCTATGTATCATGTGTACTGTATGTGTCTTTTATTTATTTATTTATTTAAAATAGTGACTATAGCAGCTGATCTTCAAGCAGTGTTCAGTGTACTCAGCCTAACATTCTTTAACATGTTACATAGTAAGCATTAAAGAGTCTTCCATTAACTCATGATTTCAGTGGGAGTATTGTTGGGAAATTCCCTTGGATATTAACACTTAAGTTTCCTCTTCATCCTTATTCTAGATATTAAAAGAGGTGTGTCATTCTAAGAGCAATTCCATGATCAGTAAGACACTGTGTAACACAAAAGACAATACTGCCATCTAATTTTGTGTTGATGGATAGAAACCACATAAAATTTATCTTTTCTATTTGCGTTAATCTATTTAGCAGAGTTCTCCACATCTTGTCTAGCACATGATATTATAACCACGTCAAAACAAAACATCTCCCACAAGTCTGATCCAAATTTTACTGAAATCAATGTCTCTCAACAAGTTAGGGTCAAATTTAATACACTTTATAAAACTGATAGTCTGCCCCAGATGTTTCACTGACTACTGAAATCAAAAATTATTTCTGACCTTCTGTTCAGTGTAACCACATATTGGTCTGAATCAGAGGTTCACCATCAAGTTAAAAAAATAAGTAAATGAGACATTGTATTTGCCAAATAAAATAATTTAGAATCTATGTCACAACAAGGAGGACATGAAGAAAAATTTGACAAACAGGCATAAAAAGTTAAAAAATAAGGCTAGCTTGAATACAATCTTTTATCACTAGTTCTCTGAGAAGTACTAGAAGAGTTAAGGTGTTAATTTCAGTTCTCTTATTCATAACAAAAGCGTAAGTCATGCTCATGCCCATTTTTAAATAAGCATAGTAGTTTAAAATTTTAATAAAAAATATTCATGTTAACCAGACTGAAGCCTATTAGCTTTCTGTATCAAGCTACAGCAAAACTACTTTAAGCATAATTTTCATTTCTTATGTTATTAATGTTGCCAGTCATTCTCTGAATTGCACTGTTCATGACATATTTCAAGCCAGATAAACTTTGAGAAAAAGTGGTGTTCAGAAACTTCATATTGATGTTGTCTTTTGCTACATCTGTATTTCTATTTCTGAAGAGAGCTATAATATAGACAAAACTGTTTCAAGGAACTTAAGCAGAAGCAAAGGGAAAAAAAATATTGAAAAATTGAAAAAATATATTGAATAATTTACAAGGTTCAAAGTACATATGAAGTCACCGTAAGGAGAGAAAGGTATTTGGAGCCAATCTGGTAACTTAACTTGTATATTTTAGCATAAAACATTGGATTTATGTCACCAGGTTTAAGCTCCTTAAAAGTTAGTCACCAGCTGAGCTTGTCATATTGGATTCTTTTATAGTTAATAGACAGTCATCTTCTGAAATGGTATCTTAATATAACATATAAAGAGCCTAGAAACAGGTTTAGTTATCTTTAATATGGCTAAATCCAGGGAATGTATTAAATTGATCAAAACTGACTCCTTTAAACACTCTCTTAAAACAAAACCATGAAAAAACAAACAAACAAACAAACAAAAACACTCTCTTTTCTCTGTTAAACACTCATCTCAGTCTTCCACTCTCCCCTTACCTTATCTACTTGAAATCTTACTTCGTAAATACATCATTCTTTACTTTGGCCTTACCAGCATGACTTAACCTTGAATTTCTTAGCATTTGTGACCTGAGATTGTGCTCCAGAACCAACTGTTATTTAATTATTAAAGAACCCCAGAATCTTCCAATACTGAGTTATGGGATATTCTACTGAATATTCAATGGAAAATATAGAAAGAGAAGCTGTGTGTATATACCTGTACACCAGTGCCATTAATTTCCATGGCCTTAATGCATCACTGCCAACTGTTTCAGGATCAGCCTTCTATCAGCTGCAAGCTGAAAGTCTGAAAATCACTTAGAGCACTTTCTAGAGTCACCTATACTTAATACAGATGATGTATAAGTATTATCTTTAGTACTCCAAAGCTTCATATTAAAACTGTCCTTCACTGTGCTATACCTGTGCATGATTTCTTCAAATATTCAGTGGTGAAGGTATAGCAAAAATCCATAAAATGCTCCACTTTCTGGTCCTTTTTTTTTTTTTTTTTTTTTTTTTTTTTTTATTAGCACTACAGGGTGCCTCAAACAAGGTGCCACATGGGTGAGAGGAATGATACATTTACCTATCACTTTGAAAGACTTATGTTTTTGATTGTAGCTCCTGTCTGTCTCATCATCTCCTTACATGTTGATAATTGCTGTGAGAGAAGTGTCAGATTTAGTTGAAAGGAGAGCTTCTTACATTGTACCTGGAGACTGAGGAAGGCAAAGAGCCAAAGGTGGGTACTTCAAAGAGATTTTGAGATGGAAAGGAAGCTACCCTTTCTGTAGACTCCCTTAAATGATCTTTCAAAAGTAGTGACAGGACATTAGAGATACCACTTCAGAGGTAAGGGAGCATAGCCTCTTTCTCTGAATAGTAGGAAGAAGCAAGCAAACAGTACCATGTGCAAGTACACCTCACAAAAAAAAAAAAAAAAAAAAAAAAAAAAGAATCACAGACAAAACATTGACTGGGGACATCATCCAATTATATATGAAAAAACAAATGCTGGTGTGAAAAAGACAGAAGAAAATCTGATTCAGAAAAAGTGTGTGGAAGAAACTCATGAGGTTGGTCAGGTTCACTGGTCTGAAGTGTAATATCCCCAGGGGTGGTCTCCCAGTAATGATGCTCAAAAGTCCTTCAGAGTCTCTCTCAAACCTGCTGAATGGCTGTTGTGCCTGGCTGAAGGAGAAAAATGTCTACATGACAGAAAATAAGGATACTAAATAAAGGCTGTTCCATTAAAACTTTAAAAGAGCAATGTAGAAATAAGCAATAAGTCATTTGGGATTTGGTAATTAGGCTTTCCTTACTCAGAAGTTCAGGTAAAAGAACTAATAGTTCTCAATAAATGTACACTTAGATATTTTCTTAAGATAGGTGACCTCAGTAATAAGTTATTATATTTTAACTACTTACTCTGCAGTTCGAAGGAAGCCTAGAAAAGATAACAGTTTATTATCTCCCTCAACAGTCCTTTCAATGACTTTCCACATAAAATTAAAATTTTATTTAAATTTCTTATATAGTAACCATTCATAAAATGGATAACATAAAGTTTTTCACCAAGGCTAACATGTGCCTTTTGTCACATTGAATTTCACATTCCGTGACAGAAACCTTCTTAAAAGTATATACATTCTATATTCCTGAAAATACTATTTTGATTCAATATCAACCTGATGTGAATATGACCCTTATTAATCTTTTAAGATATAGGAGATCAAATTTAATTTTTGATAATGCAACAAAAATCCAGACAAACAGCAAGCAGTCCTCATGGTATATACAGTGTATTTCTCTAATTTATCAATAAAGGGATTTTTACATATATTAATTCTGCATTTTATGAAAATATTAATTTGATATGGTGACTTGATACTGTGAACTTGTAGGAAACTCATATGAAAGTGGTAGCCTTATCCCTTCAATTTAAGGTTTTATTCCAGAGAGATAAATACAGGAACAGGGAGGGTGAGTTTGGAGTGTGGTGTTGAGCAAAAAAGAGGAAATTATGCCCTCATTAGACTCCACAATCTACCTGGGCAACCTGTTTCAGTACTCCGTCACCCTCAGTGAAGACATTTTTCACATGTTGGTGTGGAACATCTTGTGCTCTATCTTGTGGCCATTACCCCTTGTCTTGTCCCCACAAACCACTGCAAAGAGGTTGGCCAAATCCCTCTGTCTCCCACACCTCAGGTATTTATACACATTGATGAGATCCCCTCTCAGTCTTCTTGTCTCCAGGCTGAACAGAACCAGGTCTCTCAACCTTTCCTTACAGGGAAGATACTCCAGGCACCGTATCATCTTTGTGGCCTTCCAATGAACACTTCCCAGGAGATCCCTGTCTTTTTTGTACCAGGGAGCACAGAACTGGACACAGTATTCCAGGTGAGGCCTGACCAGGGCAGAGCAGAGAGGGAGGATCACCTCCCTTGACCTGCTGGCCATGCCCCTTTTAATGCATGCCAAGATCCCACTGGCCTTCTTGGCCACCAGGGCACACTGTTGGTTTACGGTTAACCTGTCATCCATTCAGGACCCCCAGGTCCTTCTCCTCAGAGCTCCTCTCCAGCAGGTTGTCCCCCAGCCTGAACTGATACTTCGGGTGGTTCCTTCCCAGGTTCAGGACTCTACACTTGCTCTTATTAAACTTCATTTGGTTTCTTCCTACCCATCTCTCCATCCAGCCAGGACCCACTTGATGGCAGCACAGCCTTCTGGTGTGTCAGCCACTCCTCCCAGCTTTGTGTCATCAGCGTACTTGGTAAGGGTGGACACGATTCCCTCGTCTAGGTCATCACTGAAGATGTTGAACAAGACTGGACCCAGCACTGACCCCTGGGGAACACCACTAGTTACAGGTCTCCAGCCAGACTCTGCACTGCCAATCACCACCCTCTGATCTCGTCCAGTCAGCCAGTTCTCAACCCACCTTACTGTCCACTTGTCTATCCCACACTTTCTCAACTTTGCTATCAGGATGTCATGGGAGAGAGTATTGAAAGCCTTGCTAAGTCAAGGTAGATGACATCCACTGCTCTCCCCTCATCTACCCAGCTGGTGATGCCAACATAGAAGGCAACGAGGTTGGTGGAACATGACTTTCCCTTGGTGAATCCATACTGAGTACTCCTCATAACCTTCTTCTCTTCCAATTCCTTGGAGATGGCATCCAGAACAAGCTGTTCCAACACCTTTCCAGGGACAGAGGTGAAACTGACTGGCCTGTAGTTTCTTGGCTCCTCCTTCTGGCCCTTCTTGAAGAGCAGAGTGACATTGGCTATCCTCAAATCTTCAGGCACCTCTCTCCTGTTCTCCAGGACCTTTCAAAGATGATAGAGAGTGGTTCAGTAACCACCTCTGTCAACTCCCTTAGCACACGTGGATGCACCCCATCGGGACCCATCGATTTGTGTGTGTTGAGCCTACTCAGAAGCTCCTTAACCACTCCATTGTCAACAAGGGGGGAGATCTCCACTTCCTTTCTCTTTCTCCTCCCTTCAGGGTTGAGGAGCCCCGGGGGGAAGTCCTTGAAACAAAAACTGAAAGAAAGAAGGCATTCAGTATCTCCACCTTTTCAGCGTCTCCCGTTACCAGGACACCCCCCTTGTTCAGCAAGCGACCCACATTATCCCTAATCTTCCTTTTACTGTTTACATACTTAAAAAAAAATAAAATAAATAAAACTTTCTTATTATCTTTTATATCTTTGCAAGGAAATTTAAATAATCAAAACACACAATTCTTCAAGTAATAACTCTGAAAGGAAGACGAATAAATATCATAAACTACAGGTTGGCACTGACTAGATCAATGGAACTATATCATAATTTTGGTTATTTGACGCCTATTTAAGTACTGACTTGCAACCCCAAATTCCAGATGGATCTATTCAGCAATCTGAAGTACTGATACTATGAATAGTAAAATTCTCATGAATGTAGTGATGAGATGACAGTGATAGTCTAGCCCCATCATCTTAAACTCAAGCCTTTATTTTAATTTATATATTTATTATTTGATGTAGACTGTGAAAGTTTTCTGGGATTGGGCAAGGGTAACATTTGATCTTATTTGTGCTTTTACTAACTGGAAGGACTGAGGTGAACAGCAGCTGAAGCCCTAGGAACCTTTTCCTTATCCCCTCTTTTCTGCTAGATACTTTCAGCCTGCTGAGGCAAATCATGCTGTTGGTGAGCAAAGAACAGAAAATTGGTTACATTAAGAAAACAGCTGCAGAAATGTTAATAATCTTTAGCAAATTGATTTATTTTTTCTTACTTTTAGACAGATGAATCTCATTGTAAAGATGTCTGAGTTTAATTTCCATTAATTTCAACTGATTGATAACATAAAATAGACGGAGGCAATTTGAATTCTTCAACACATAGACTGAAATGCAAAAGTGGTGATCAACTATTTGTAGTGGACATGATAACAACTCTGACTAAATCTAAGAAATAAGTTGTGCATAGCTCCTGAGAAGTCTGGAAGACTGAAGGAAGTCCAAGAAAGAGTTCAAGGGACCAAGACAACCCTACAGTGACATATCATATGAAACTTCACATATATATATATAATTTACTTGTAGTACAGAATCATAGGATAAATTAGGTTGAAAAACATCCAGTTAGATCAGGTCACTCAGGGACCTGACCATCTGAATTCTGAATGGCTCAATAAGAGAAACACAAAGGAAAAAAAAAAATCTTCACTCCAAATTTTCTGTATAAATTCTTAGTGTGGAATGTATATGTATATATATTACTCTTCATCTGTCTATCTGAATAACAAAATTCAGAATAGATTTTTTTTCTCTTAGTTTCAGAAATTTCAAATTAAAACCTCTAAATCTAAATCAGTCACTCAGGTATCATAAAACTGCATATGTTTGGGAGTAATAAAATAATTTACACTGGAAAAATTAATTTTTCTCTATTGACTCAAAGAAGACTACAAATGAGTCACTGAATATGACTCAGATATCTAGGATAAACCATGTAGATCTGAATGCATGAAGATCTAACTAGAAATAAAGTCAGGAAAGAAACAGCTTGTGTGAAGACTGTGATTTATAACTGGAAAAAACATACTAAAATGGCTTTCTGCTTAACCAAACAATTTATTTAAATGCAAACAAATAAATAATAAATAAATAATACAGTAATAAATAAAATAAATAATAAATAAATATTTAATAATAAATACAATAATAAAATAATAAATAATTATCTGTTCTGACGAATATGTTTATATATTTTAATTAGGCTCGTGTTGTGTTTTTCCTGTCATTTATTAAATTGCCTAAACATGTATGAAGATAAATATTGTGAAAAACTGTTTACTAGTTAATAGAATTATAGAATGGTTTGGATTGGAGGGGACCTTAAAGGCCATCTAATTCCTACCCCCTCTGCCATGGACAGGGTCACCTTGCAGTAGACCAGGTTTCTCAAAGTCCCATCTGATCTGTCCTTAAACACTTCCAGGGATGGGGCATCCACAAATTCTCTGGATTCTGTAAAAACAAAAAACCATATATTTATTTATCCACCTACGTGCAGGGACTACAATTATATCTTTCTTTTTATTTAGATCTTTAATTAGCATCAAAGAGTTACTCCCATCCTACCCCCAAACTTCCTATTTTAAACATTTATAGCTATATTAAATATGTGGTCACAGTAAGGACCTTGTATACCATTTCTTGTCTGTCTTGTCTGCTTTTTTTTTTTTTTTTTTTTTCCACCCCCAAAGGAAAAATGGATACTACTACTTGTTTTTTCAGTGTCACTTCTTCACTTTGTTGTATTGCTGTTTGTTCTGTCTTCTTTCTTACTGCCTGTAGGTCAGCAGACACAAGAAGGATTAATATCTGTTTCCACTCTTAATAATGCATTTCACTTATGGATAAATGATGACTAAATACAGTTTCTTAAACCCAAGTGCTTTAGTGCTTGATTTAATGTTTGTTGAAATGTCTGGAAATTTGTTGAACTTACTGGAAATCTTACCATCAGGGTCTGAGAAGCCTTAGCAACTTCATTTTCAAAATCCCTGTGTGTATATGTATTCTCATTAATGTCACTGGATTAAAATAAAACTGGATTAAAATGAAAACAAAAGAACAAGCTTGACTAAATTCAGCAAATAAAACAAATAATAAGGCAAGGTAAATCTGAAAGGGAGATCAATATTGACATCTTTTTGAGGAACTTGTGATTTATTTTTTTTTATCCATTTGTTCTCCTTTTACATGAATATCATGTATGCAAACAAAAAGCATATATGTATGGAAGTACAAAGTAAAGAAAAAACTGACTTGTCAGCAGTCATCTAGGACTTTAATATGTTTTTCCTAGGGTGTGGGATGTGGCAGGTTGGAGAAAAAAAGTTTTGCTACATAGAAGGGAGAAAAAAATGCTATATATGACTCCTTCATGATAACAGCTTCAGACACACACAGGTATAGGAAATCTTTTATCTTATAATTCATACTGAATTGTTTAGATTTCTACCTACTGGCAGAACAAGTGGGCTCTGCAGCTAAGACATCTGTCTTTGCAAAGATATTCCAACAGAGTTCATATTAATTCTGTTGGAATATTTATAAAGATTCTTTGGTACAATCTCAATGCATACTTTTAAGTGGTTACCCTTGAGATCAACAATATGTGAACTTCATAAAGATCTATAAACCTGTTTTTTATGACTAAACTCTTAATGAAATCTCACTGACAGAGACAAAAAAAATAAATTAAAATAATCCACTTTAAAGATGTCCATATCCCTGTATTCTTAGCTATGCTTTGGCAAGAAATCTTTCCCTGCACTTCTTTGATAGATTTTCAGCTTAAGATACTTAAGATCACTGTATGTGTCATCTTGATGACAAGGGAAGAAGGACAGGAAAGCTTATACTACCCTTGCTTTTATTTAAACTGTATCCTGTTTCATGATAAGTTTTACAAAGCAGATGAGTCAGTCCAAATATGAGTCTAGTTGGTATCTAAAGTAAGAGATCACCCCAGTTCTCTCCAGCTTCTCTCCCTCCTCGTTCAGTTTATTCATAATGCTTCTCTTGAGCCAGTCAACTACTCTAAATATTGTCTATTGTTGAATTAAAGGAAACTTCCACCCAGTAAAAAAGAGAAAAGAAAAGAAAAGAAAAGAAAAGAAAAGAAAAGAAAAGAAAAGAAAAGAAAAGAAAAGAAAAGAAAAGAAAAGAAAAGAAAGAAAGAAAGAAAGAAAGAAAGAAAGAAAGAAAGAAAGAAAGAAAGAAAGAAAGAAAGAAAGAAAGAAAAAGAAAGAAAGAAAAGGAAAGAAAGAAAGAAAAAGAAAGAAAGAAAGAAAGAAAGAAAGGAAGAAAGGAAGAAAGGAAGAAAGGAAGAAAGGAAGAAAGGAAGAAAGGAAGAAAGGAAGAAAGGAAGAACTGTGTACCAAAAAGCACATGGAAAGGAAGGAAGGAAGGAAGGAAGGAAGGAAGGAAGGAAGGAAGGAAGGAAGGAAGGAAGGAAGGAAGGAAGGAAGGAAGGAAGGAAGGAAGGAAGGAAGGAAGGAAGGAAGGAAGGATGGATTAGGGATCTCATATACATGTCTTCAAAGTGAACAAAGTTTAAACAGACCTAAATCTTCTTCTTTACATAATTTCTATGATTTATGCATATAAAAACAAACAAACAAACAAACAAACAAAAAAAAAACACACACAAATGAACAGCACCTCTGCCAAAAATAGAAAGCAAAAAGAGAAGGAACAAGACTAAGTTGCTAGTGCTGTTCCCATTCCTATGAGTGTTGTTGGCACTGTTTTTTGTCCATGTTGATCTGTGTGGCCAGCCATCTATGTATGCTGTGTGTGAGGAATACGTCTATCAGGAATACATTGCCAGCCTTGTTTCTGGTTTCTGTTCAGGAGCTCTGGCTATTTGGCAGCTCCTAACAGTTTGAGATTAAATATGTTATTCATTTTAAAGTTAAAAAAAAAAAAAGCAACTTAATTTTTTACCAAGGTTACTTTTTAAACATATTTTTACATATTTTACAGAATTTAACTTATTCTCTTACATACTGCATTGTAAAACACTATGCTGTTAAATAATAAATCAAAGATTAGAGTGACATATAATATAGAGCATAATTATCCTCTAAAGGTCTTAAGTTCATCATTTAGTCATTAAGAACATTTTTTTCCTGTATAAAATTATAAAATTGTATCTATTTATCATTTTATTTTGTTTACAGTAGGCTAAATTCCTTCATGTTTTTATTTTCAGTTTTGCCTACTTTCTAGAGACAGATAATTATTTTACTATGTTTTAAAGCCACTAGATGGAGGATTTTCTTACATGTTTCAAAAATGTGACCATAGAAATCAAACATTGTTAATGGTGAGATTAAATATTTTTACTTAACTTAGGTCTGTGTGTTCTAGAATGTGTTTTTATCTACAGTCAAATAGAATATTAAACACATCAACCAGTGATTTAATCTGTCACCTGTTGAGTATCCAGTAATGCTTCATGCTTCCCTGTAAATTCAGTCATTTGATGGCTAAATTGGCTTAGCTCATTCGCTAACATACCATAGTAACAAAGTAATATTATTTGAGTTCCAAAAAGATATCTGAATAATATTATGAGATTAAGAAAAAGTCAATTATATTTTTATTTATTTTATCAGTATATTTTTCCACAAATGACATTATACAACATAATTTTATATTAACATATTTATCCCCATCCTCATCATTATAATATCTATGTGAAAATTGATATTATTCTATCATATAGATATTATATATAACTACTACTTTAACTATATAACTATATATACAAATATATATATTATATATTATTCTATCCTGTGAAATATCTATGAATTCTGCCTTACTTTAGCATTAGTATGATACTAATTATCATACATTAGTATGATATTAAAAGTATATATATATATAAAGATTTAATACCTAACTCTTCAGTTACCACTTATGGGATGTGTTACTCTTTGCCTATTTCTTCATCTTGTTCTGCTATTATCATGCTGACAGTTTGATCCTCCCTGTCATAATCTGACCTTGTGGAATTCATCACTAATACAAACTGAAATCTTTTCAGTATGAATTAATTAATCTGAAGTATATGGAATTGCAGTAATCATCTTTAGAGTCCACTAAAATCATATGGAGTTATTTTATATTAAAAAGATATCGTAATGAAAGCTATATTTTTGTTTGAGTATTCCTTCATTCTAAAACAAAAAAGGTATAATTCTATACTGTTATCATTTGTTGTTGTTGTTGTCAAGAGAATATAATAATTAAATGTTATTTTAATTGAACTGCTGGTAATAATGATAAATAATTTTAACTGGTCAAAATATGTATGTCCTGGTTTTGTCTGGGATAGAGTTATTATCTTCCTAGTATCTGGTATGGTGCTGAGGTTTGGATTTAGGATGAGAATAATGCTGATAACACACTGATGTTTTATTTGTTGCAGAGCAGTGCGTACACAGAGCCGAGGACTTTTCAGATTCTTGTGCTGCCCTGACAGCTTGGAGGCTGGGAATGCACAAGAAGCTGGGAGGGGACAGAACCGGGACAGATGACCCAAACCACTCAAAATATGAAAATCCATACCACATGATTTCATGTTGAACAGTAAATATGGTGTGGCTGGCCAGGGTGAGGGTGGGGGTACTGTTCAGGGTCTGGCTGGGCATCAGACAGCAGGTGGTGAACAACTTTATTGTGCATTGTATACTTGCATCGTATATTATATCAATATTAATATTAATACTGATAATTATTAATAATAATGATGTTATAATATATAGTACATAATATATGATATAAATATAATATACATATATAATATGATTAATAATAATAATAATAACAACAACAACAAAGTTATTATTATTACTATACCTTCCTTTTCTGTCCTATTAAACTGTATGTACCTGTATATACCTCAATCCACAAACTTTCACTTTTTTTTTTAATTATTATTAAAAAAATGTGGACACAGGTGTCTTGGGACACAGGGCCTCAAGGTGTGTAGTAGTTGCTTGGGAACACCAGAGCTTTCATAATGAGAGTCTTGCCCTTTTTCTTCCACTTCTTCAGATTTTATTGTTGAACATGATGTCATACAGTATGGAATTTGTCCATAACTGTTCCACTCTGATGCTCCTTTCTTCCTCACTTTTTTTCCCCCTGTTCCAGTGTAGGGTATCTCCCACGGGATGCAGTCCTCCCTGAACTGATCTAATATGGGCTTCTCATAGACTGCACTTCTTCAAGAACTGCTCCAACATGGGACCACACCACATGGTGCAATCTTTCAGGAATGGACTACACCAGCATGGGTCATAAAAGCAGCTTCCATCAGATCACCTGTTCCACTATGGGCTCCTCTCCACAGCCTACAGTTCTGTCCTGGAGTCTACTCCTGTGGGGGCTCCCCATGGGCTGCAGCCTCCTTCAGGACAGATCCACCTGCTCCACAATGCTCCTGCTCCAGCCCTCTCCACAGACTGCAGCTTGGAGATCAGCTCCTCTATGGTATTCCATGGACTACAGGGAAACAGCCTGCTCCACTATAGTCCTTTCTATGGGCTGTAGGGGAACTTCTGCTGCAGTGTATGGAACACCTTCTCCCCTCTTTCTTCACTGACCTTGGTGTCTACAGGGTTATTTCTCACTGCATTTTCTTACTCTTCTCTCCCAGCTGCTGTTGTGCAGAGTTTTGTCCTATTCTTAAATATACTATCACAAAGACATAAATGGTATCACTGATTTTCTTAACTTTAATCATAGACAAGTCCCTCTTTCAAGCTGGCTGGAAATGGCTTTTATCTAACACAGGACATCTTCTGGCATCTTCACACAGAGGCCACCCTTGCAACCCCCCTGTTACCAAAAGCTTTGCACATAAGTCCAATACATGAAATGCACATGAATAAGATTGTCCATGAGCCTTCTCTAATCCAGGCTGAACAGTCCCAGCTCTCTCAGCCTATCCTCACAGTCATCTTCACAGAACTGAGCTGGACTCCATCTGGTATGTCAATATCTCTCCTTTACTGGGAGCTTATGGATAGAAGCAGTACTACATGTGTGGCCACACCAACACAAGAGGGGAAGGATTGGGAAGGATCACCTCTCTTATCTTGCTGGCAATATTTTGCCCCATGCAGCCCAGGGTACCATTAGACCTCTTTGCATCAATGGTGTGTTGCTGACATATGTTCAGTTTGGTGTCTACCAGGATTCCCAAATTGTTTTCTGCAAAGCGGCTTTCAATCTGGTTGACCCCAACTGGTGCCTGGGGTTGTTCCTGCCCGGGTGCTGGACCCTTGAACTTCATGAGGTTCCTGTCAGCCCATTTCTCCAGCCTGTTGAGGTCCCATGGTGGCAAAACAACCCTCTGGTCTATCCAGCACTCCTCCCAGTTTTGTCTCTTTATCAAATTTGTTGAGGGTACACTCTATCCCATATGTGACATTTTTTTTTTTTTTTTTTACTTTTCTATGCCAAGGTGATTTATTTGTTTGCTTGTTTCTTTGTTTGTGTAATTAAACTGGAATTAATCACTGTTAGAAAACTGAAAAACAAGTGTAGCCAAATTAGGTAGTATTTTAAGAGGTAATCAATGCCATCAAAATGTATGGTGATTTTCTTTTCAGTTTGTGATATTGTCACAGTTTTACAGCTCTGCTAAAACTAAGTGTAAATTAAATGTTATATTAGAAAGGAACAAAAAGATATTGCATACAGATGATGCTTTCAGGATATATTAATATTTTTTGGGTCTCCTCTACTTACAGTGATCTAGAATGATAAAAGTTGAAAGTAGGAGCAAATTTGCCTTTCTTATACAACTACCTTTTACTTAGTTCAAATGGCTGCATTGGATACCTAAGTTTTGCTTTCTAAAATTCTGAGTTGATTTTCCTAACTCTCTCTGTTGTCTGGAGAGAAATAAGCACTTCAGGGGGCACCTCATTCTACTAAATTAAACACCTATTTTAAAATAGGTTAAATTGTTCACTAGTGGTGTATTGATTACAGAAAGAATTGTGGTTGATTAGTTGTGTTCAGACAGCTGGACTGGGTATTTAACTTATTTCTACTTTAAAAATCTAATGTTTCTTGCAGTATTGTGGAGAGAACATTGACAACTAGACTTCAGGACTATACTTTTAAACAGTGGAAAATAGGTGTGATAAATCCTTGAAACAGTTTACCAAAGCTCAGGTTCAAGTTTAAGTAGGTTCTGAATTCAAGCATATTAAATCTTTTACTGAATGTGTTTTTGTTTGTTTGTTTGTTTGTTTGTTTTGTTTTGTTTGTTTGTTTTTCTTCTTTCCTTTATTGTTTTAAACATATTTTTTTAAACATGATACATGATCTGAATTTACAGCACGATAAATATATTCCCTCTTTTGTTAGAGCTTTCACTTAGAAAAATCAGCTATGAAGATGAGGGGATAGATAATGGAAATTAACAGCAACCTCCTTCTCCAGCTGCTCTGGCCCAGGATCACTCTTGTCCAGGTGATGGAGTCCAGCCTGGTACCTGCCAGGCCCCTATGGCCAACCAGAACCCCTGCACACATCTCTCTCATCTGCGCCACTGGTTCTCTACTTCCCAGCTGCTACGGCATGGTGTTTGCCAGCAAATACACACACATCCCACATACACATGGTTTGGGTCGGACACAGGCACTGCCCCCAGCAGCCAGCACCAGGCGCATGGGCTGTGACCTGTGGTCCTATTCCAGGCACCAGCACAGAGCCCCTCACTCGCCTCACTCATCCTCATTCCCCAGCAGCAGGTTTTGGGGACATGCCAGGGGCCCACCCCAGGAACTGGAGGCTGAAAATCGCCACCCACTCCAGGAGCTGATGTTAAGACCTCATTAGCTTTTTTTTTTTTTTAAGACCATAGGCTGGGGTACCCACACTCCAGTCTGACTCCAACAGCTGGCCTCTCATCCTCACACATAGTGTTCCCCCCAGTAGCTAGCACACAATGAACAGAAAGCAAGATTACACGGAAAGATAGCTGAGAAAGTGTTTAATAAGAGAGGACAAACTCTGATGACCAGGCAGAAGCCACAGCCGGACAAGTGTACTGACAGTCTCTTTTACACTTCTGACCTCTTTTATACCATTTTCTGCCTATTCCTCCTTTTTTCTTCCCTCCAGGTCCATCCTCCAGCATGCCACCCATGGGCTTGCAGAGCTCCATTAATTTACGAGCCCTCTCTGTCTGGCCCCCTGGATCACAATCCTGCCAGTTCAGATTGATCTTCCTGAAAGAGGTCAAGTAGTTTCTTGATAGCCCATCAGTCAGTGTGACTGGGAAGTTTGTTCCTTATTATTGTCTCCATGTGTGTTTTGTTATGTCTGTGTCTCTATATAGTTTTGTTTCTGCATTTTTCCTCTTCTACTTTGTTTTCCCACTGACAAGGTCCTTGAGCAGATGACCTTGTTGGAGTAACTCACACTCTCACATGCCCTCATCAAATAGTGCAAATGATGAGGTTTGGTTCCGATCACTGCCTTCTTTGTAATTTGGCAGAAAGGTTCGTATCTCTGTATGTTATTGTTTATGGCTTCCTCTTTTACTTATTTTCCATTATTATACTGGAAAAGGTCCTAGATGAAAAATTCTTGAAGATGCAGATGCTCTGTCTTTCCACCTACCATTGCAGAGATCACTTAGCCATTAGCTGTGAGGATTTTACTATTGAATCCATAGTAAAATGAATTAATTAATTAAATTTCACCCAATCATCAGATATTTGTGTGTAGTAATGAATTGGAGAAGTCCCAAAATTGCAAAAATAACTGTCAAACAGTGGAAATAAAAATTATCTCATCTGCTTTCAGTCAGATTTTACCTAGTTTAAGGAGTATAAAACAAATAGAAAAAAAATAATTACTTTGCCACTGAAATTTATGTAAGCTTCCTCTAAGCACACACACAAAAGTATTTTACATTTTCTTATAAGAATATAAAATCTTTAATGAACAATTTCTGTTCAGCTCAGCAAAATATTTTGAAAATTGTCTTATGAAATTATAGGGCAAGTTCTTTGACATAAACACGGTTGAGCACTAGCTTATGACTAAATTTAAGGTTTTAATTTCCAAAATTTGAATAAATTAGACTGCTTAAAAAAACAAAACAAAACAAACAAACAAACAAAAAAAACACCACCACCAACACACACACACACAAACTCACACCCACAGACACAAAAAGATTCCTTACCAGAGGAGTGGAAAGAAATAATGCAAAAGGTTGCAGGCAGAGACCTTTGCTGTTGCTTAAATGTTTCAAATTAAGTACAATTTCAAATTATATGCTGTCTTAAAGTGTGGTATTGTGCAAACTAAGGCAAACTGTCAAGATACTTATATGGTGATATATACCTTGTAATCACAGTGCTTTCTGGTAGCATGAGAATGGATTCAGAATAATGAGAAATAGTAAGTCATTTTAACATTAAAGTGAAAATGAAAGATAAGCATGTAGCTAAAAATTTTTACTCAGTTTTATAGATACATGGCATGTTTCTTTGAGATTCAATAAAAAATATTGAAAAAATATATACATAAAGTGGTTCTGTGTGTAGAAGTCTTTACATGTCATTTTAAAGGAAGGTTTTGGAGAGAAACTGAGGAAAAAATGATGCAAAACTGCATTTTCTTTTTCATATTAGCATGAAATTGCAGGTAAATATTTCCCAGATGTCAGCAGCAGAAAGCTTCTGGTTTATTTTGTGATCTTTCAGAAACTGTGATCCAAGATGCACATAATTAAAAAGTAAAAAATAAAAGTCTAATAAGATCAGACTAATAAGAACAAAAAATAGCACCACCAACAACAAAAACTTTGAGATGTACCATGTATACTTATCAGTAGATGGATGGTATTTTTATTTGTATATTTATTATACATATACAGAAGAAATGATAATCTTATAGCAGTTACTAAGTGTTGACTTACCAGGGCTTCAGGTGTCCCATATATCTTGACTGCTATAGGCTGAAAGATCTCTTCTTGAAATTTATTAAATAAAATCATAATGAACTATAGTCATACTTCCTTACATTTGTGATCAGACTGGTAGATGAGGGAAATCCTGTTTGATGTAGTTTACCTAGAGCTCAGCAAAGCCTTTGACACGGTCTCCCACAGTATTCTCCTGGGGAAACTGGCTGCCTGTGGCCTGGACAGGTATACTCTTCTCCGAGTCAAGAACTGGCTGAACGGCTGTGCCCAGTGGGCTATGGTTAATGGAGTTAAGTCCAGCTGGCATCCCGTTACAAGTGTTTTCTGCCAGGGGTTGGTACTGGGGCCTATCCTGTTTAATATCTTTGTTGATGACCTAGATGAGGGTATCGAGTGTACCCTCAGTAGGTTTGCAGATGACACCAAGTTGGGAGGTAGTGTCGATTTGCCTGAGGGTAGGTTGGCCCTTCAGAGGGATCTGGATAGGCTGGACTGCTGGGCTGAGGCTAATTGGATGAAGTTTAACAAAGCCACATTCCTGGTCTTACACTTTGGACACAATAACACCATGCAGCGCTGTAGGCTTGGGACAGAGTGGCTAGAAGACTGTAAGGAGGAAAGGGACTTGGGAGTGTTGATCGATGCTTGGCTGACCATGAGCCAGCAGTGTGCCCAGGTGGCCAAGAAATCCAACGACATTCTGGCTTGTATCAGGAACAGCATAGCCAGCAGGAGCAGGAAGGTGATCATCCTCCTGTACTCAGCTTTAGTGAGGCTGCACCTTGAATACTGTGTTCAGTTTTGGGCCCCTCACTACAAGAAAGATATCGAAGCCCTGGAATGTGTCCAGAGAAGTGCAACAAAACTGGTGAGGGATCTGGAACACAAGTCTTATGAGGAGAGGCTGAGGGAACTGGGTTTGTCTATTCTGGAGAAGAGAAGGCTCAGGGGAGACATCATTGCACTCTACAACTTCCTGAAGAGAGGTTGTGATGAGGAGGGGGTAGGCCTCTTCTCTCAGATAATTAATGATATGGCTTGAGGAAATGGACTCAAGGTGCACCTGGGAAGATTTAGATTAGATATCAGAAAAAACTTTTTATCTCAAAGAGTAGTCAGGCAGTGGAATGGCCTGCCCAGGGAGGTGGTAAAGTCTCCATCCCTTGTGGTGTTCAATAAGCACCTGGATGAGGTTCTACAAGATCTGATTTAGTAGCTTAGTGGGTAGTATTGGGGATGGGAGCACAGTTGGACTAGATGATCTTGTAGGTCCTTTCCAATCCTGGGTTTCTAAGATTCTTGTTGTTGTTATTGTTGTTGTTGTTGTTCTTCTTCTTCTTTCTGTAGATGTGATGTTTATGGACATGGTTTAGTGGTAGACTTGGCAGGGCTAGATTAATGTTTGGATTTGATGATCTTTCTAACATAAATGATTCTATGATTCTAGTATTCTATTACTGTTTTCTTGGTTGATAACAGATACCCTTTCTACTTCAAATTTAGTATTACTGTTACATTTTTTTTGAAACTTTCAACAGTCAGGTTAGGGAGCGATAAAGTTGAAAATCATGATTTCTTTAGAATCATTTCAGAAACCTGTCTATGGAGCTTTGTCTTCTTGCAAACTCGCACATTTTTATTATTACTGTTTTTCCAATGGCAAGAAGCAGTGATGGATGTTCTAATAAAATGAAAAAAAAAATAATATATATATATATACATTTATATGTATAAAATAACCCATATAAGTTTACCATGTCTAGGAGCTTCTCACTGTAACATGGAATATACAACCATAAGATAAGGTGAATCAAATTGTCATCTTGGCATTATCTGTTAAGATATTTCTGTATATTTTGTATTTTATTTTTTCCCTCCTTTTAAAGTTTCTCTTCACAAGGACCTCATGATTTACTTGATATAATTGTTTTTTCTTACCTTAACCACAACATATACTGTAGTAGGTTAAAAGTAATTTCACTTTCCACTCCCCAGTTGCATTTTCTGGTGAAAAGCAAATGTTTCTGTATCTACACTGATGTATTAAGCTTAACCAAGACTTAAATTTATTAATTAGGTCTTATTATTGAGGATTTATTATACTAGCACAATTGGTTATGGCATTTCAGCTCATTGGTTTAATATTCAGAAATATACTTACCTCAAATTCACTGCTTCCTAATAGAAGTACTTGTAAAATTTCTCCAATTTATCCTCATGTGTTCTACAACATGCATATGTTGTTCATTCTCCTTCCAGAAGGAGGACATAACAAAAAAATCACTGTTCAGAAAGATCACTCTGAAAGGTAACATAATTTGCTTTTTAAAATATTTGTATGCATTTACAACTCTTAATTTGCTATGACTTTTCCAAGATGGGGAAAAATTATCTTAATGAGTGAGCAAACAAAGTGAATGAAGATAATCTTGCTCATTTTTATAAACTAATAAGCACTTAAAATACTTTAAGAGAATTGCTGAAAATATCAAAGACATATTTTCTTGTTTCCCTTTAAAAATAGATTATGTAAGTCATCTCTCTGCCTAAATGTAAACCAATGTATTCTCTTCATTTTATGTGAGATATTATTCTGACTAGCAACCTGAATTACAAAGTGTCAGAATTAATGGCTCATATCTACACATTTATTTTAAAAAAGTACATTATATTCTTGAGTCATTTTGAATACAATTTATTTTACCTAGCTTCAGATGCTTTAATTCAGTTTCCTAGGCTTTTTAATGCCTTTTTTATTATTTAATTATTTTTAATTATTTCACATGATAGAATAAATTCTCAGAGAAGTTTAAGATAGGTACAATGATTTTTTGGCAACAGCTGTCTTGACAATGTATGGTAATAAAATTAGCTTCAGTTAGAAGAGGATTCCTAATATTGCCTTAATTGTGTTATGAAATGTCTTATAATTCCATAAAGCCCCTCAGGTTTAATATCTAACCCTGAACCCGATTTCTTGCACTAGATTCAGCGGAAATTATTTACATGTCTGTGGTGGTTTTACTCAGGTGGGCAGCCGAGCTCCACCACAACCACTCTCTCACTTCCCCTCTCCTCAAAGAGGAAGGGGGAAAAAATTCAACACAGAGAACTCGAGGTCTGAGATGAGAACAGTTTAATTAAAGGGAAAGGGAATGGGAAGAAAAAGAAACAAACAAAACAGTAAGTCCACACGGAAGCACAGAGGGAGGGAAAAAATTCTTTACTTCCCATCAATGAGCAATATTCGGCCACGTCCTGGGAAGCAGGGCCTCAAACGCGTAGTGGTTGTTCAGGAGGAACAGCCCCCTCCCCCACCAGAGCCCCCCTGGTGAGTGTGACATAAGGTGTTATGGAATATCCCTTTGGTTGGTTTAGGTCAGCTGCCCTGGCAATGTCCCTTCCCCATCACTTACCCACGCCCCAGCCTGCTGGCTCTTGGAGGCTTGGAAGGAGTCCTGATGCTGTGCCAGCACCATGCAATAGACACAACACTGGAGTGATATCAGTGCTGTTCCAGCTACGAGTGCATAGCACAGCACTGTGTGGGCTGCTGCAGGGAAAAGGTGACTCCAGCTCAGACAGACCCAACACAATGTCTCTGTTGAATTCCCTGTCCCACATATGCATTTTGAATGCAATTAAAAAATAACACTTTCTGTCACTGCATTACCATTGGGAAAACAAAACAAAACAAAACCAAAAATGAACAACAAAAAACAACACTAAAAGGTAAAACACACCAGAGCTTGAGATCAGCTATGTTCTTGGAAAATTCTAGAGGTCATAGTGGTCTGTCTGTAATTCCTTACATATTTTCCATATCTTAATTAATAAATGGTAGGTAAAAAATATTTAGACAAACAGAAGAGATGTTGAGAGAAGACAGATGAGGGATGCTGAAAGAAATGCTGAATATAACAAAACTAGATAAAAATACATTATATTTTTCTTACTACTTAGCAAGACAAAAGAATGAAATGCTACATGGCACAAATTTTTCAGATGCTTATTTCAATATTGTCAAGAAGAATTTTAAAGCTTGTGCATTGTTTATTTTTAAGGTATACATTTTTTATTTTATCTTATGGTATATTTAACTCCCTAGTCTTCCAAAACAGAGAAGAAGCAACTTTTACTTGATATGTAAAAATGAATATTTAATAATAATGTCTAAATTTTGTTTCCTTCTGGTAAGATGAAACTTTCCACAGCTACTTCAAAATTACTATAATTAACCTTGTAATGATGCTGTCTGTTAGTCTCATCTAAATAGAATGGATTTTGTGTGATAAAGACTTTCTGCAGCTACATATAATTTAGGAAAATACAAGTAACTGTACCCAGATAAAATCAAAGTAAAATTCATCTGTTCTCTTGGGCAAGAGCAAAAGCTTATATACTTTCTGACAATGATAAGATTCTGATCTTTCATTTCTTATTGGTTTATCAGGAATTTTTTATACAAACTACTTTTGATTTAAGTTTCATAATAATAAAAAATAAAAGGAGAATCTCCATCCTTTACTGGATGCGGGGGGAAACCTAGATACAAGAGATGAGGAAAAGGCGGAGGTGCTCAATGCCTTCTTTGCCTAAGTCTTTAGCGATATTACTGGTTGTTCTCTGGATACCCAGTACCCTGAGCTGGCGGAAGGGGATGGGGAGCAGAATGTGGCCTTCACTATCCATGAGGAAATGGTTGGTGACCTGGTATGGCATTTGGATGTGCACAAGTCGATGGGGCCGGATGGGATCCACCCAAGGATACTGAGAGAACTGGCGGAGGAGCTGGCCAAGCCACTTTCCATCATGTATCAGCCATCCTGGCTATCGGGGGACGTCCCAGTTGACTGGTGGATAGCAAACATGATGCCAATCTACAAGAAGGACTGGAGGGCAGACCCGGGAAACTACAGGCCTGTCAGTTTGACCTCAGTGCCAGGGAAGCTCATAGAGCAGATTATCTTGAGTGGCATGACGCAGCACTTGCAGGGCAAGCAGGCGATCAGGCCCAGTCAGCATGGGTTTATGAAAGGCAGATCCTGCTTGATGAACCTGATCTCTTTCTATGACAAAGTGACACACTTGGTGGATGAGGGAAAGGCTGTGGATGTGGTCTCCCTTCACATCAGTAAGGCTTTTGACACCGTCTCCCACAGCATTCTCCTCAAGAAACTGTCTGCTCTTGGCTTGGACTGGCGCACGCTTTGTTGGGTTAAAAACTGTCTGGATAGCCGGGCCCAAAGAGTGGTGAACAGAGTCAAATCCAGTTGGAGGCCAGTCACTAGTGGAGTCCCCTAGGGCTTGGTACTGGGACCAGTGCTGTTTGATATCTTTATCGATGATCTGGATGAGGGGATCGAGTGCACCCTCAGTATGTTTGCAGATGACACCAAGTTAGGTGCGTGTGTCAATCTGCTTGGCTCTGCAGGAAGATCTGGATAGGCTGCACCGATGGGCTGAGGTCAACTGTATGAAGTTCAACAAGGCCAAGTGCCGGGTCCTGCACCTGGGGCGCAACAACCCCAAGCAGAGCTAAAGGCTGGGAGATGAGTGGTTGGAGAGCTGCCAGGTGGAGAAGGACCTGGGAGTATTGGTGGCTAGTTGGCTGAATATGAGCCAGCAGTATGCTCAGGTGGCCAAGAAGGACAACGGCATCCTGGCTTGTATCAGAAACAGTGTGACCAGCAGGGCTAGGGAGGTGATCGTCCCCCTGTACTCGGCTCTCGTGAGGCCTCACCTCGAGTACTGTGTTCAGTTTTGGGCCCCTCACTACAAAAAGGACATCGAGGTGCTTGAGCGGGTCCAGAGAAGGGAGACGAAGCTGGTGAGGGGCCTGGAGAACAAGTCCTACAAGGAGCGGCTGAGGGAGCTGGGCTTGTTCAGCCTGGAGAAAAGGAGGCTCAGGGGTGACCTTATCGCTCTCTACAGATACCTTAAAGGAGGCTGTAGCAAGGTGGGGGTTGGCCTGTTCTCCCACATGCCTGGTGACAGGACGAGGGGGAATGGGCTTAAGTTGCACCAGGGGTGTTTTAGGTTGGATCTTAGGAAGAACTTCTTTACCGAAAGGGTTGTTAGTGATTGGAACAGGCTGCCCAGGGAAGTGGTGGAGTCACCATCCCTGGAAGTCTTGAAAAGACGTTTAGATGTAGAGCTTAGGGATATGGTTTAGTGGGGACTGTTAGCGTTGAATAATTTTGAATAATTGAATAATTTCCTTGACTGAGATCTAGGTAGAACAACATCTTCAAATTACTCATAACTACTGGGAAAAAATATTTTTTACTCCTTATAATCAGACACAAAAGCAGGTATAATTTATTTTCTTTCATGAGCTACCCTAGTAAAAACTGAACCTAATGAAAAAAAAAAAAAAAAAAAGAAAAAAAAAGAAAAGGAAAAGAGGAAGTGAGAGGAAACAAACTCCATAAGAAAATTAGTAACCGGTAGGGATTTTAATTTGTCTGAAATAGAGCATAATTTAGAATTATTTGGTCTTGATCTAGCAAAATTAGTGATAACTTGAAAAGTCAAAAAAGAACAAAATATTATTATCTGACTGTTAAGAAACTGATTTCTTGCAATAATTTCCTTTTCTTTTCAGCATTAGGAAGGAGAACTCCACCATGTCTGTTATCACTGCTGTTTTGTAGTGACTAACAGGCAAGCAGTTCTGTTAAATAAACTTTATTTGGGTTGAGCAAAATAGAAGAATTTGTTCCTACTTTTCTTCTGCTAATTTACAGAAAAGAAGAGTGCTTTTCTGGAAAGGCTGAACATGAGCAAAGCAACTCTCATCAAATATGGGTATTATTACCCATATTTACAGGATTAGCACAATCACCATTTGTAAAGTGGTAAAATATCCTCAGACCTAGTAACTGGCGTTAGCGGAGAGGTTAATGGACAATAATGGTTCCTGGCAATTCTCATCTTTGTGTTTCTAAATGTATTCATAAGTCTCTAGAAGCTACTTTAAAAAGTTTTGTGAAAGCTAAATTGCAGGTTCTGTCATTTATGTCATTATTTTGACAATCCAGATCAAACATTTATTTGAATATTAATGAAGAAGATTTCCATAACTTAAAATTATCACATAGGGAATATAACTAAATTGGATTTCTAAAGCAGCTCTTTAGATATAGATTAATAAAGATAGAAAAAAAAAAGAAAATGAAATTACTTTATCTTTCCCCTCCCATTAACTCCTTTTCTTATCCTTTTTCTAACAAGAACACATGGTGTATATTGTGATTTATTTATTAGTGATTTATTTATTTATTAGTATATTGAGAGGAACATTTAAAAGAGAGAATGTAAGAGAAAGATTTTAAAGTCCTTTACGTTTCTGAGTAATTGGAAATAAATGGAAATAATTTACTTGCAAATTTTTGAAGGTGTATGGACCAAAAACAAATTTTACAGAAATTTTACAGAGCCGAGTACAGGGGGACAATCACCTCCCTAGCCCTGCTGGTCACACTGTTTCTGATACAAGCCAGGATGCTGTTGTCCTTCTTGGCCACCTGAGCATACTGCTGGCTCATATTCAGCCAACTAGCCACCAATACTCCCAGGTCCTTCTCCACCTGGCAGCTCTCCAACCACTCATCTCCCAGCCTTTAGCTCTGCTTGGGGTTGTTGCGCCCCAGGTGCAGGACCCGGCACTTGGCCTTGTTGAACTTCATACAGTTGACCTCAGCCCATCGGTGCAGCCTATCCAGATCCTCCTGCAGAGCCTTCCTACCCTCAAGCAGATTGACACACGCACCTAACTTGGTGTCATTTACAAGACAAGAAAAGATACAAGGAACTAGAAATAAAATTCAACTGGCCAGAAACGACATTAACTTCATTAGAATATTTGGGAAACTCATCTGAAGCAGTTTCGGTTGTCCCGCTTTCTAACCTCAGGTTGCCTAACAATGCCACACTTGTACAAAAGAGGTATGGAGGACTCCTTAGCTATATGAGAAGTTAGCACTAATCCGTAGGTCTAGAGAAGATACTTGTACATCTCAGCTTATCACTTTAGGTGACTTTTATGTTCGAGTTAGAGAAATATGTATTTTTAACATTTTTTCTTCCAACCTGTTTATGATAGGAAAACTGGCATATATAAGCTGGTATCTATAATATCTTAAGTTAGTATATTTGTCTCTGTTTAAGGTTACTTCCTTAAGTTTAAGTTTTTAAGGAAGTTAATGTTGGCCAGCTCAGATGTCACACATCTGTGCTTCAGATACAATGTATATTGGTCACATACCATACACTCATACCACAAGACATAGCTCACCAAGACCCACAACTCATTTTCCCTCTGTCTTTTAGCTCTTGTCCCTCAAAATTGATTCCAAGGTCAACTTTCTAAGGAACTGGGTCCATTCACAACATCACAAGTGCTCTTCTGTCCTCTATTATCTCTGAGCTTCTGAGAAGGTAACAAAATGCAACCCGACTACGTAGTCAGTGAGAATGATAAGCCAGGCTTATATATATACTGTGATCTTCAGAGAAAGACCTAAAAATCCAGAACTTCTTTAATGATAAAATGGGAAAGTCTGGAGCTGTTCTTCTCTTGTTTTAGGCACCAGATGTCCTGGAAAAGAAAAAGAGTTTATAAGCAAGAAAACAGAAAATGCATTTTTCTACATTTTACTATAATCATACCAACTTACTACAGGACTTTATAAAATAGAACACTATATTTATTCCTGGATATATATTTTAATGCAGAAAATATAGAAAGTTTTGTGTTTCATTTCCTTTTGTTTATTTTAATAATAAACAGGAAAAAATATATATAGTCACAAATAGATTATTATGTCACACAAGACTCACCATTCTGAGGTTTCAAACAACAATCCTAATTTTGGAATCAATTAATTTAATCACACAATTGAACAATATTGCAGAGTATTATTTTTTGTTAGGGCAGATCTTTATTCAAAATATATGAAAATAAATGAAAGCTTAGCTATTGATTTAACTGAATTTAATATCAGATTTCTTGAGCCATATATTTGCATAAAAATTTCTTATTCTTTATGCAAGATAGCCTCTGATGAAAGAATAAACTGAAATAATATTTTTAATTCATTTTTATTCCGGGAGGCCATAAGATACTTTCTTTTCTCTTCTGCTTTTTAGTTTCAACCCATGCCCCAAAAGTAAAGAGAAGACTTTGCTTGTTTTGTAGTCTAAAAACCATAATTTTATAATTCCTATTGCAGTTATTTGTGCGGTGTCAAGAGTTGGACTTGATGATCCTTAAGGGTTCCTTCCAACTCAGGATATTCTATGATTCTATGATTCTATTTTATTGGCCTGACAAAGAAGACCCTCAGGACTTGTCTGGTCTGTCTGAGTCTGATAGTTTTAATTATGATAGCAATTATCTGGCAGACAGGTGTCTATCACCTAACTTAGTCCTGACTTAGTTCTGCGATTACCCTCTATGATAAAGTTCTGGCAATCCTATGTAGTCATTAAAGCTGAAAATACTGATTTTCTTCGATTTGATTTTGAAGATCTTTACAGTGCTTTTGGAAACTATCATGCTGCTATACCTAATAGTTAAGTGGTGCAAACAGTCAAATGTTTGTTCGGAAGCAAGGGGAAAAAATATCAGCCAAGAAGGCTATATTAAGATGTATAAAAACAGTTCGAAGTGGACCAACTGAGGGGAAAGTTCCACCAGAACTAATGAAACTGATTACTGTTCTTTACCTCCCTCATGCCCATGTCTGTCAATGACTCACAAATGCTACTATTTTTGTAATCAGGACAATAATAATTTGTGTTTTGATTAGACTGTTAAGACTATAATTAAACTAATAATAATTATGGAACACATATCTGTTATGGTTCCCTTTACCCACACCAAAATTTTAAGCAGAATTATTTCAATAAATACAACATTGATCTAAATCTCAAGAAAATACCAAATTCTGCTCAGATTATGTAGACTCACTCTTCATTTGGATGGTTGTTGGACCAGCTTACTTGAGGAAAAGTATAGTGTTGGTCCTTTTGTTTACCCTACATGTAATTGTTAATAAATTATTATTGTTATTGTTGTTGTTGTTTGTTGTTGTTGTTGTCGTCGTCGTCGTTGTTGTTGTTATCATTACTATTATTATTATTTCCTTTGTTGAGGAACCTTGTTTTGTTTTTTTTAAAGAACTTATCACTGCAAAAGCATTATGGAATAGCACAAAAACTGCATTAAGGATAGTAAATTAAACATATCCAGGACTGTTGTTTGAAGTTCAGGTCAGCTGCCATGGAGCGGTTTGCATTCATAGTATTAAATTCTCTTACGCTCTAAACAGTATGGACATACCCTCAATAAAAATATTCCTTCTTCTATGGTATCTCTGAGAATATACTTGACAATTACTAGGAAAACTGTCATTTAGCTCAGGCAATACTATGTCAGGTACTGTTCTTACTGTTGAACATTACAGAGAATTGATTTCTAGTGAGTTGGAAGTAGCTTAGATGTAGCTTAGATATAACTTAAACATTTGATCCATTTATATACTTACATATTACTTTCACTAAATACTGAAATATTATCCCATCATAATAAATGAACACCTCTCAATCATCCAATCATCTATGTAATAAGCAGCTTTGCATAGCAGAGAAGTATACTTATTTTTACTGTATTTCAGTGACAGCAGACTAAGCCAAAGATCATATCAAAACCTATCCATGAATTGGGGCTGAATTCATTCTTTTAATTCTTGGCATATAACTGTGGGAGACTAAAAGTATGATATATTACAGCTTTAGGGTATTCAGTTTGGTTTCCAGTGGAAGCTTATAGATGGTGTGAGTGTTTTTGTATGTTGTGCGTATTCCAGCCGTTAGTAATTTGAAATTCCAAATGACTTAAAAACAGCACTAATCACTTATGTTTTGGTTTCAGTTATACCAAATTTTCTCTGCATCACCTCTATAACCAGAGCATAGGGCAATCACCAACTATATGACCTCAGCCCATCGGTGCAGCCTGTCCAGATCCTCCTGCAGAGCCTTCCTACCCTCAAGCAGATCAACACACGTGCCTAACTTGGTGTCATCTGCAAACATCCTGAGGGTGCACTCAATGCCCTCATCCAGATCATCGATGAAGATATTAAAGAGGACCGGCCCCAGCACCGAGCCCTGGGGAACGTCACTAGTGACTGGCCTCCAACTGGACTTGACTACATGTACCACGACTCTTTGGGCCCAGCTATCCAGCCAGTTTCTAACCCAACAAAGCGTGCGCCAGTCCAAGCCAAGAGCAGCCAGTTTCTTGAGGAGAATGCTGTGGGAGACGGTGTCCAAAGCCTTGCTGATGTGAAGGGAGACCACATCCACAGCCTTTCCCTCGTCCACCCAGCGCGTCACTTTGTCATGGAAGATCAGATTCATCAAGCAGGATCTGCCTTTCATAAACCCATGCTGACTGGGCCTGATCACCTGCTTGCCCTGCAAGTGCTGCGTGATGACTCTCAAGAGAATCTGCTCTATGAGCTTCCTGGGTCTGCCCTCCGGCCCTTCTTGTAGATGGGCGTCATGTTTGCTAGCCACCAGTCAAATGTGACCTTCCGCAATAGCCAGGACGGCTGATACATGATGGAAAGTGGCTTGGCCAGCTCCTCCGCCAGTTCTCTCAGTACCCTTGGGTGGATTCCATCCGGCCCCATCGACTTGTGTACATCCAAGTGCCGTACCAGGTCACCAACCACTTCTTCGTGGATAGTGAAGGCCACATCCTGCTCCCCATCCCCTTCCACTAGCTCAGGGTACTGGGTATCCAGAGAACAACCGGTATTGCCGCTAAAGACTTAGGCAAAGAAGGCATTAAGCACCTCTGCCTTTTCCTCATCTCTTGTAACTAGGTTTCCCCCCACATCCAGTAAAGGATGGAGGTTCGCCTTAGTCCTCCTTTTTGTGTGGACGTATTTATAAAAACATTTTTTGTTGTCTTTAACGGCAGTAGCCAGATTGAGCTTCAGATGAGCTTTGGCCTTTCTAAATTTGTCCCTGCACAAAACAAATGCTTTCCTAACAAAAGTCCTCACACCCAGCTTTTATGGTTGAGCAAGACATCATATGGTATGGAATATCCCTTTTTTTTAGTTGAAGTCAACTGTCTTGGCTATTTCCCCTCCCAGACATTTGCCCACCCTCAGACTGGTGTTTGGTGAGAGGGAGGGAAAGCCTTGTTCCTGTGCTAACATGGCTCAGCAATAAACAAAACACTGGTGTGGTATCAGTGTTGTTCTAGCAAAACACCACACAATAGTGCTACACTGGGGAAAGTGAACTGCATTCCAGCCAAACCCTGTACACCCTCTCTCTGGTGACTAGGGGTAGGAGGCAAGGGAATGGCTTAAAGCTCTGTTTGGAGAAGTTCACATTGGATATTAGGAAAAAGGTTCTTTACTGAGCAGGTGGTCAGGTACTGGAACAGACTCCCCAGATAAGTGGTCATGGCCACAAGCCTGTTGGCATTCAGGAAACATTTGGATAATGTTCTTGGAAATATGGTGAAACTCTTAGGTTGCCCCATGAGGAGTCAGGAGTTGGACTCATCCTTGTTAGTCCCTTCTAAATCAGGATTTTCTATGATTCTAGGTTGAATATATCATTATAGATTATTTAATTCATTCTGTAAAGATGTGTCTCTCCCCTTTAACTACAAGAAACTTTAGGAAAATAGTGGCCAAAGAATGACACTTCAGTTAAGTAAAAATGCAGAGGGATGGATCTGTCTCTGAGAACTACATCAGACAACCACAGGAGAAAGGCAGTTCAATGAGAGGGGATGGACTGTGAGAACAGGGTAACCTTAGTGAGGGCATAGTCTTGAAGGTTGAACAGAGCTGGGTACTAGTAACAGAATTCATCAGCAGTCCATTAACTATCACATAGTGGTAAGACAAAGAAAGGTTAATGGTGAGGTGCTAGATTCATGGTCATGCTTGGAAATCTAGTCAGCTCTTCAGAAAAAAATGGCTCAGCCTATTGGTATACTCACAGCCCTGACTTTGAGAGTGGTGCTGAAATTAATAACAAAGTGGTGCTCAAATTAATAACTAATTGCTATAGCTGTTATTAAATTTTAAGTATGAATTACAGATATTGCAGCTGCTTAAAATAAATATATAGTAATACAAAATAAGCACATAATAAATACACAGATAAATGTGGAGATCTTCCTACCAAATGATCCAAATTAAACATTTGGCTTCAGTGTTACTTTTAATAGTGTACCTTAGACAGACTACATTTATTTACCTGTTTGAAGTAGATCCAGAAAACAACTCGTATGTATGCATGGTTTTAATTACATCAGATATGTTAATTAAACATGTTCTCTTCTGTTTTAATCCAGCAAACCTTAAATAGAAGTATTCAAACTATATTTTTCAGAACAGATGTAGGTGAAGAAAGACGGAATAGTTCAAATATAAGGAAATTGACGCTCCTATCTATCAACTTAACCCCACCTCTTCTGGAAATATGTTTTTTTTGTTTGTTTGTTTTGTTTGTTTGTTTTTCAGATGGGCAAATTGCTTCTAGATTAAATTGTATTTACAAAAGATTAGGCCATTAAAGAAAACTCTATAGCTTATTTGTTAAAATCTTTTATGAATTAGAAATGCTGAGGAAATTTGTTTTTTTAATTATTTTATGAAGATGTTACAGTTGCATATTTAAAGTGATATTGCTGCTTAAATTACATTCAATTCCATACATATCTATGGAATCCAACACATGGCAGAAAAGTAGCAAGCAAGAAATTTAGAATCAACTATATATGTAAATATCTATTTACCACACTTTCAAAAAAGAATTACATATGCAGTTATTAGGTTTCAGATTATAATGGGTGATATGTCTACACTTATGTAAAACATAGATTGGCTTTTGTGGCTGCATTTATTTTATTAAAAAGTTGTTATTTCTAGTGGCTTACTAACAGTATACAGATTCATTGGTTCTTTCTCATATTCATGTGCAGCTCAACTATGTGAAGCACTCAAGCATGTAATTCAGTTAAGTAAAGAATGTTGACAAGTGTTGAGCTATTTTCTAAGTGGGAATACTATACAGTAGGAATATTATACACATGCTTAAAAATAAAAATTCAGGTGCATTTAATCAAGTCTGAAAAGGGGATAGTACAACTTGCTGACTCATCAGTAACTCTTAGTGAATTATTCAGAAGACTAGTTTAGTTTAGTTTAGTTTAGTTTAGTTTAGTTTAGTTCAGTTTTAAATGCTTATTCAAATGTTAATTAGATTCCTGCTCTGCTTGCTGGAGTTTATAGTGTGAGGTTTCATTACAGCATACTCAGCGTAGAAATATGCTGAGTATGTGTCAGATAAGAAAATTAATAGCTTTGGAATCTTTAAATATGGATAGTGGTTAAACTGATTTATCACAGCCCATTTAATATAAGGATGGACTATTCACTGTGCCAAATAGTTGCTGTCCTGCCTACATTTCTCTACTTAACAGACTAACCTTTTTTCTTGAAGAGTTAAAATTTTAAAGAATGTTTCCTAGTGACATTGAATCAATTCCCAGACATAAAAGAATTAAAAATTCATATGATAGACACTCCCAATGAATGCATTACTTACAGTGTTAAGGTGTATTTTTGACTCTCCAAGTTTTTATGTTTCTGCCATAAAGTGTTGGTGAAAAAATAGAACATCTTTCTCAAGACAAATGAGAGACTCTCTTGTCATTTCCTCTTTTTCACAAGGACAGATAACTCGGGAGATTCAAGGTCTAAATTCCAGTCTAGTGGAGTGAGAAATCCATTTCTTACCCATTAATATTTTCCTAGTAACTAGCCTATTTATTCTAGGCCTTTGATCTTTTATTGGTTAGAAGTTCTTCTGGGGAAGATGGAGGCAAGTGAAGTTTCTGAGTTTGTCCTTTGGCTGTACCTGCATATATTTCCATGTTTGTATATTCATCCCTAAGTCTGTGTCCAAATCTGTGCCTCCTTATATGCCCTGATTCTTTGAGAAGGAAACAAAGACATATTGGAATAAAAGAAGTCATCACTTTGGTAAGTTCCCTGCTTTGAAAGTCTGAAGACAAGCACTGCATTTAGCCTATACCTGGCCCATACTTGGGACATAGCTAAGATGGCTACTCAGGCAACAGAATGACTGAGCACACACCAGAGCTAACATTCAAAGCATGTAAGCAAAACAATCAGTTCCTATGTGTCAGAAGTGGCATTTATAAGGTCTATTAAAATAATATAAAGTCTGCAGTTGCTTTAAAAGACTAACACTTGTTTTGTTGTTTCTGAGTGAGATATAGAAAACTTGTATTAATATCCCACCACTGTAAAAAGTGAATAGGGAGCATTAGGATTCTTTGGATGAAAAGTACCCAGTGCTTTCATGAATAGCAGGATTCTTGAAAGAACATTGGCAGCTGCTTAGACAAAACCAAGAGAAAAAATGTTGAGGTTAGAGAGAATCTCTAAAAAGACTGTCTACCTCAGGGTTTGTTGATTTACTCAGGGTTTCAGAACAGTGACCCAAAGACTGACTTTACTGTATCCTTCCCAGAGTAATTATGTACAATTGTTTTTGAAAAGAACTGACAAATTAGTTATATACAGAAAGTACACAAAGAAAAAAATAATTAATGGTATTGTTTTTCATTCTAATTTAATAGCTTACAAGTTAGAACTTTTTTTTTTTTTTTTTTTTTTGAGGCAGATTTTATTGTTTCAATTCTTGCTTCACTTCAAGTTGAAAGGATTTACCTTTTTGGGGAGGCTGCTAATAACTAAATTATCTGTTTGGATTTTTTTTTTTTTGTCCTTCTTGTTGACACTGCATTATAGTGCAAAAATTAATTCAAGAGTCATGGGACAACAGAAGAGAAATGGAAGGAAGGAAGGAAGGAAGGAAGGAAGGAAGGAAGGAAGGAAGGAAGGAAGGAAGGAAGGAAGGAAGGAAGGAAGGAAGGAAGGAAGGAAGGAAGGAAGGAAGGAAGGAAGTATTCTTATAGTTTAGGCTTGTGACAAGGACATTCACCTCAAAAAGTTCCTATGGGCTTGGGGAAGTAATAATACCTATCCAAAAGAAGGTATTGTGGTCTATTTAATCTTAATTAATCAGTCAAATCAGAGGTTTTGTCTGATGGACTGAAGATAAACTGTTCTCTATTTTTGAATTGACTCTTTCAAATCATTATAACTGCCTAAGGGTTCACTGTGTTATCTTACACTCTATATCTCATCTCCCTGGTGTACAATATACTCCAGAGTAGGTCTGGGGAAGGTTAGGGAAGGGAAGGTTAGTTAGCAAAACAATGCAGGAATTTATGACAGCAGCATTATCCCAAGCAGAATGAAGAAGTTATCCTCAAGTCCTCAGGGTTTATCTTTAAAAGATAAGAAAGCGAGTCTGAGTATAGTATTAAAAAAGTCAGAATGCACTTGGCTGTTTGTAACAGAAATAGAAGAAATTTGGTATAGTGGCATTACCTATAACAGTTGGGAGAGAAAAAAAAAGTTTATTTTTAACCGATAATGATGGTTAAGTTAAAAAAACAAACACTAGAAACTGTTACTAGATTATTCTAAACAGAAGTAGATGGACAAAATTAAAAACTTAATCTACTCATAAATAAGTAAAATTGTAGAGCAAAACACATTTATATATATCTGGATACAAGCGAATATGGTTCCACTAAAACCAATTTGCACAACCTGCATTATCTCATCATAATACTGCTATCATCATATCTGCTGCTATCTGAATGTTTTATTATATGATAATACAAAATAATCACTTTAAAGAACTGATCTGTGTTGTTATTGCTGTGTTCATGATATGGAAAGGCTGGCAATATAATCTAATTTACTTTTCAAAATTAATGTTAATTGTTGCATATTGTAGGAGAAGAATGGTGTTCACAGAACACCATTCCCTCTTGTAGGGAAGAAAAAATAAATCAAGAGTTCAAATCAGAATTTTTAAACTATGAATAGATCTTTGAACTGTAGCTAAAATAGTGAGGTCTTTGGAAAATGGAAGAAAAGCAGAGAAAGTTAAAGCAATTGTCAAGCTTCCTGAGGAAACTAGACAATTAATCTAAATGTAAGATCTTCAAAGGACAAAACACAAGCAATGAAAAATATTCAACTACTCCCTTTCTTGCAGGCTGACTTATTCTAACACTATAGATATGGCAACTAAGTTTAGAGGCAGCCAATCCATAATGCTCGTTTTATTTTGGGTACTCTTCCCCTAGAAGACAATCCTTTCGTGTGAGAGAATGCAGTTTGCTGTTGACTACATCTGAACCCAGTTTTCTCCATAAGAAGTACTAGACCATTAAAGCTTATGGGAACTTTTAAAAACTCTGCCAGAAAGGGTTATAAGAGTTTTAATAAGTGAGACATTGACCCTTTGAGATAACTTACAGTTCTTTAGAAGGAATCAGAGTGCTATGATCTAAATGCAGCTTAGCTTTTTCCCATCTTCTTCTTTCATCAGCAAACTTAACAGCTGGGGTCTCAGACAGGACACATTTGACAGATAAAGGACTCAGAAGCCAAAGTCTAATATAAATTTTTTAGCAGCAACATCTGTGTCTGTTGCAAAGCCCTTGGCTGATTTCTTCTCTGGCTGCTTGGTAGTCTCTACTGTGTCTGTGACTAGTGCTGGCTATGCAAATGGCCATGTAATGCCCCTGGTACCCTCTTGGGGAAATAAACTGCTAATAAATTTTGTAGGCTTGCCTTGTCCCTGGGATATATATATGTGTGTGTGTGTGTGTGTGTGTGTGTATAAAGCTTTGAGTGACCTGCAGCTGGAGCAGTTTGTTCCTTATTTGAGAAAAAGGCCCCTGAACAAATGCTCACATGTACACTGTGTGCAAGGCCAATTGATGCTGCTGAAGGACTATTTTGCAGTTTGATGTAAAGTCACATTCTTTTTAGATATAACATATCCTCAAGCCACTGAAAATACCAAAGATGTCAGAAAGGGAAATATTCTGGAGAGCACAGTGTACAGCCACTGTTTGTTTTACTGTGTTATGAATACACAAACAGAGGGCAAGCCCTTATTTTCTTACAGAAGGTATAGATAAGTGCCTCATTTATGCACAAGTTTTTGTAAAAGGGCACTAATGTTAAGTATATCAGAATTTTGAATTCATCAAGAAGATTTATACTGTGAATCTTTTCTTTTTTTTTTTTTTTTTTGTACAGCATATTGAATCTAGTTTGAATCTAGTTGCAATCTGGTCCAGTCTGGTCTTTCACTTGTAAACCTGTCGTGAAAGCAAAATGCTCAGTAAAATGCTTCCAATAGAGAACTTTTTTCCAAATGAGTGGCTGGCTCTTTATTGACAAAAAAATAAAAGTTTATTATAAATATATCTATAAATATATAAAATACTGAATATATACATATATTTTCTACAAGAATTCTTTGAATATATCCTAAGCCCCAAAGGATGTTTGCATGTATTTAAACCTGTGTGCTGTGAGCATTCTTTCTTTCTCTGCCTCTAGTTACTCAGATTCCCTGACTTTGCTACAAGCTTATAATTACTATTCAACTGAATTCAAGCCAAAATACTAATATTCTGTTTCTGCAGACTTACTTTTCAAACGCGTTCTTGAAGATGAATAGTAAGGACAGGGTGATGCTCTTTGTCTAAGAGAAATCCTTCTCCCTTTATGCACAGAAATGCAGTAACACCTCAGGGTCTGACTGTCCAGTTCCCTTGTGTTTCTTTTTGCATTTTAGTGGTATAAAATGCCTGCAAATATAGTAAATATTGCCAACAGGGAATATTAGGGCATACGGAGCCATTCAATGGAGTGGCTGAGACAAGGGTGCGTGACTGAGAGCCTCAAGACACTGCAAAAAGAATGAAACAGAAGCCTGCACACAGTTCTGATTTTCTCCAAGAATAGAGATTGGGCAGGCAGAGTTTTGGTTTGGCTCAGAGTCAAGTTCCTTCCACAGAGGAGAAATCACACATGCACACATAAGAAGGATTAATCTGAATAACTTCATTACAATGCTTTAAACTGGGAGGGGCAAAAAAAAAAAAAAAAAAAAAAAAAAAAAAAAAATAATATATATATATATATATGAACAGGAGATGGGCGGAACAAAAAACAACAAGAACAAAAAGCAGATTTATATCCTTGTTTAATGTTGGATACAATGGTGATAGTGACTCAAGATTAAGGCAGCCAACTCTTATTTGTCCTCTAGACTATGTTAGACACCTACCCAAACTATAAGCTAGTAATATCTATTAAATACAAAGACAGACTAATGCATTTAAGGACCAGAGTCATAGGTATCAATGTCAGGTAGATGACTAGTTGTTTTGCAGTTACGAGTTTTACGAGTGATTAGATTTCAAAATCTGTCTGACAGTTCCTAGTACAGGCTTTCAGTTTTTTAAATATTGTTTACAAATTCAAATATTTTTGATGGATAAAACTTAAACTATAGTATAGTATACTATAACATATACTATACGATACTATAACAATATACTGTAACTTCAACAAAATACTATATATTCTTTGGTTATGATGTTTTCATCAGAATGAAGAAATCTGTATATTTGATCTAAACCAAGAAATGTATGAATTTAGAATTTGAGTGACTACAATCATTAAGGTTGGAAAAGACCTCCAAGATCATCTGGTTCAACCATCTCCCTACTACCAATGTCACCCACTAAATCATCTCTAAACATCAGGTCCAACCTTTCCTTGAACACCCCCAGGGACGGTGACTTTACCTCTTCCCTGAACAACCCATTCCAAATCCTGACTACTCTTTGTGAGAAGAAATGTCTCCTAATTTCCAACCTAAATTAAATTAACCCTGGCATAACTTGAGACCATTTCCTCTGTTTCTATCACTAGTTACCTGTGAGAACAGGCTGATTGCTGATTGCTCTACCAGAGAGGTGATTGCAAACATTTTATTTCTTCCTTTGTGTTATACTAGGTCTATCCTAGTAACAAGTACTAGCTTTGTACTTGTAGGTGATACACTAGTGTTGGAATTGCAAAAAAAAGCATGAGTTTAGATAGATACTGCACAATCTATATTTCAAATATTTCTTGTTATCTTTCCACTGATATTTGTATAACTGATGTATTATTAAAGTGATTCTATTCTATATCTATTACACTACTCATTATTTTTTTTTCCATTTTCTCTTATTTAAATATTATTTCCTGTATTTTAATGCATAAATATGTATAAGAGTATACCGACTATGTTCAGGAAAATCTTTCTTAACATTTTTACAGACCAGAAGATTGAAGTTCCATGAACAGCTGAAGTTCCATGCAGAATGAAAAATTGAATTAATATATCCTGCAATGTACAGAAATAGATCATATCAAGTACCAGAAAATATTTTGTGAGTAACTATCATACATTGACAGCTAAGAATTAGATTTAGGTTTTTAGATTTCAGATTTTTACGTTTAGATCAAATTTCCAAGTAGGATCTCCTCTGCCTTGTTAATTTGCATGATTCTGGTTTTGAACATTTTATATTACATTACTGCCATTTAGAAACCAATAGACTTTTTTAATGGGTGATGTTACAATTTTCTTAGGAGAACATATTACTGTCTTATGTAGAGAGATATTAATAACAACAATATGAAGCTTTGGATGTCAATATAAAATAACTGAGATATTGATGATGAATGTCTACAAACAAAACAAAAACAAAAAAAAAAAAACAATGACAGGCTAAAAAGTCTTAATACCCTTAATACCAACGTGAATGAAAGTATTTATTAAAAAAAAAAAAAAAAAAATTTTAGAAACAGTATGCATTTTAATGACAAACTTTAGCTATTTTCCTGTCTTTTAATAATGTGTTTTACTGGAATTTAGGAGAATAAAATATTATCTCTACTTGAAAAATATAAAAATATTCAGTTAGAGCTAGAGTTACTACACCTAAGGTTAAGCAGCATCATGTCAGTAAAAGATTTTGAGTTCAAAAGAAGTTAAAAACAGCCTTGATTTCTTTGTTCCCTATTCACTGTTGTCTTATCCATTAATGCTGCAAAGTGTTACACTGAATAAATAAAACTTTGCAATATACCCTTCAGCATAGAAATGTATTTTGAAACCCATTTTCCACATTTCTGTTGTGAGAAATTGAGCACAAATATTATTAAGAAATACAGGAATCAAGTGCTGAAACCCAAACTCTTGCTAATCATAACCTTGTGATTCTTAAATGAAATATATAGGAATGATAATCATGGATATAACTATAGTGTAAGTTAAAATTGGTTCTTCAATCCCCGAGTCACCTTGTATTGTCACAACAAGGTTGCAAGCTATATGCAGGTGTTATATTTTAACTGAGCTGTGAAGCAGAAGAGAATTTTTGGCTAATAAAACTGAGGTTCAGGCCTGGTATGCTTGTTTCTATTGTGTGGATTGACTAGCACAATCTGTAGATATATTTGTAGGCCAGATGTGACCTTCAGTGAAGAAAGCCAAGCACACGTTGAACTGTATTGGCAAGAGAAGCCCTCAGATCCAACGAGGTCCAAGTAACTCTTTACCTTATATGATGCACTTGTGAAGACACATCTGAAGTTCTGGGTCCATATATGGGTTCTCCTATACAAGACAGATATTTATACACTGGAGTGTGCCCAGCAGAGGCCACTGAGCCTGTCAGAAGGCTGGAGTAAATAGCATGTGAACAGTCTAAGTGTAATTAGACAGCAAAGAAACTTAAGGGGAGATCTTACTGTGTGTGTTTTTTGTTTGTTTGTTTGTTTGTTTCAATTCTATATGGAAAAAAATGTATAAAGGGGATGTAGCCATACCACTTCTTGGAAAAAATCATCAAAAAAGTGTGACAAAACAGTCCAATGTGAGAATTCTGGATATACCAAGAAAATGTTTGCTTTGTTATGAGCAGGAAATCTGACCTATGAAAGTCCCTTCTGAAATAAATTTATCTTAGAAAAATGTAGTTGTGAGGGCTTTCCTAATATTATAAAGATATTTTTTACTGTAGAATTAATACAGTGATAGAATTCAAAACTTAAGAAATAGCATTCTTCAATCAAATCCAAACTATGCAGTCAATAAATCAAAATGGTTAAATGATGGTTTTTTGTTTTTGGTTTTTTTTTTTTATGTTCTCTGTGTAGTGCAGAAGGACAAATGACATGCTATAATTTTCTCTTTTGCACTTACATGACATGAGAAATTCAAATATTTTAAATAGGAATTACTATCCCATTGCTCTTTCTCTCCATTAGCAAATTTCTTCCACAAGCCCTGTGGAAATGGACTGCAGATTGTGCAGAGGATGGAAACCAATTTCATGTCCCTTGTGTGCAGTGAGGAAGGTAGTGTCCCATTTAAAATCCATGCATACTTATTATTACATGTTAAAATGTAGACTTACATGAAGGAAAGAGTATCTTGCCTAAGTAATATCAATTCAAGTATCTCTTAATCATTCTTTATTTTACAAGGTGTAGTGGGTTTACGTGGAAAGGTTTTGGTAGCACGGGTACATAGGGGTGGTTTCTGTGAGAAGGATGTAGAAGCTGCCCCATGTTTGGTAAGGACACCACTGCTTATCAGAGCCGAGCCAATAAGCGATGTTGTTTTGCACCACTGTGAGAGCATATTTAAGACAGAGAAAAAAAAACGGTGCACCACACAGCAGCTGGGAGAGTGAGAGGAGTGAGGAACAGCCTTGCAGGTGCCAAGGTCAGTAAAGAAGGAGGGGGAGAGGTGCTCCAGGCGCCGGAGCAGAAGTCCCCTGCGGCCTGTGGTGAGGACCATGGTGAAGCAGGATGTCCCCCTGCAGTCCATGGAGTACCACGGTGGAGCAGGGTTCCACGCTGCAGCCCATGGAGGAGACCACGGTGGAGCAGGTGGACCTGCACCAGCAGAGGCTGTTGCCTGTGAAAGACCCCTGCCAGAGCAGATTCCAGGCCAGACCTGTAGCCCATTGAGAGGAGTCCACGCAGGAGTAGGTGACCTGGCAGGAGCTGCTGCCCATGTGCGACCCAGGTTGGAGCATTTTGCTGCTGAGGGATGGACCCCATAGTATGGACCCATATCTGGAGCAGTTCTGGAAGAGCTGCTGCCTGTGGGAATCCCACGCCGGATCAGTTCATCAAGGTCTGTATCCCATGGGTGGGACCCCACAGCACAGGGGACAAGAGTGACCGAGAAGGAGCGGCAGAGAAGAAGCGCTGTAGACTGACCATAACCCCCATTTCCCTGTTCCCCTGCGCCGCTCAGGGGGAGGAGGTGGAATATGGTGGATGGGGGGGAAGGTGCTTTTGGTTTCTTTCCTTTGTTTCTCACTTCTCTCGTTTGTTAGCAATAAATCTTACTGTCTCCCTATGCCGAGTCTGTTTTCCCCATTACAATAATTACTGCATGATCTTCTTGTCCTTATCTCAACCTTTGAGCCCTTTTTGTCATATTTTCTCTCCGTTCCTCTTTGAGGAAGGGGAGTGAGAGAGCGGCTCAGCTGCCCACTCGAGTGGAACCACCACACAAGGTCATTATACATATGTATTCATAATACTTTTTGGTATATCTTCTGATACTGAAGAAAAAAAAATCTGTAATTGTAATGGGTTTATGTGCCAATGGTTTGATAGTGGGAGGCTGCAGGGGTGGCTTCTGTGAGAAGAATCCAGAAGTTGCCCCGTGTTAGATAAGGGGCCTGATGTTGGGCAGAGTTGAGCCAGTAAGCGATATTTGCACCTCCTATGTTTGCACCACCAAACTTAGAGCAGATCTAAGAAAAAAAAAAAAAAAAAAAAAAAAACTGCTGCACAACAGCAGCTGGGAAAATGAGGAGTGAGAAACAGCCCTGCAGACACCAAGGTCAGTGAAGAGGGAGGGAGAAGAGGTACTCCAGGCACCGGAGCAAAAGTTTCCCTTGCAGTCTGTGGAGAGGACCATGGTGAAATAGGCTGTCCCCCTGAAGCCCATGGGTCCCATGGTGGAGCAGAACTCCATGCTGCAGTCTGTGGAGGAGACCACAGTGGAGCAGGTGGATGTGGCCTGAAGGAGGCTGCAGCCTGTAGAGAACCCCCAACAGAGCAGATTCCAGGCCAGAACTGTAGCCTGTGGAGAGGAGACCACACAGGTACAGATGATCTGACAGAAGCTGCTGCCCATGGGGGACCCATGTTAGACTAGTTTGTTCCTGAGGGATGGACCCCATGGTACGGAACCATATCTGGAGCAGTTCTTGAAGAGCTGCTGCTTGTGGGAAGCGCATGTAGGATCAGTTTGGGAAAGATGGCATCCTGTGGTAGGGACCCCATATGGAGCAAGGTAAGAGAGTGAGTAAGGAGGAGTGGCGGAGATGAAGTGCAGTAGACTGACTGCAACCCTCATTCCCCCATTCACCTGCACCGCTTGGATGGAGGAGGAAGAAGAGGGTGGCTGGGAGAAATGCAATTTTGGTTTCTTTGCTTCTCACTTCTCTAGCTTCTTAGCAATAGGCAATAAATTTTACCTTCTCCCTACTTGGAGTCTGTTCTGCTCATCACTATAATTGTTGAGAGCTCTCCCTGTCCTTGTCTCAACCCTTAACCTCTTTTCATTGTATTCTCTCCCCCTTTTGAAGAGGGGGAGTTAAAGAACAGTTGTGGCTGAGCTCGTTTGCCCACCAGAGTAAAACCACCACAGTAATGTAAGTAATCAACACAGGAGGTAAATCATTGGATTAATCAGTTCTGATAAAATGCTTTTTTTTTTTTAATGGATTTTTACCAATTCTTTGGAAACTGATTTTTTTACCTTTCTTTTAGTATCCAGCTCTTGCTATCTATACTATATGGTTCAGTATATAGTCTCAAACCATAGCTCTTCCAACAACACCTCTTTCAGGAAATGCATTTGCTTTCCCTAGCCTTCATTCCTCTCCAGTTTCTCTTTCACTACCCCTGTTAGACCTGCCAACTAAGATCCTTGCTTAAGTTCCTTGTTTGGGGGAGCACAGAGGAGGGTGTAGTAATAATTTCTACAGTTTAAGTAGCATGTATTTGCCAAATGAACTGTTTTGGGGAATGATCATGCAGGTTAGAAATCAAAAAAGATGATGATCATACCAGGTGGCTGGGCATGAGCAGGTGAACGGAGTAAGGAGAATAAGCCAAATGACTGCAGTTGGACCAGTTTTACTTTATTTGGCTATTGCTTGTTTTATTTAGAAATTCTAATGGGGATTTGTTGTGCCTTGGAAGAATATTCTTGAAAGATTATGAAGGTATACAAAAAATCCAGTCCAGAGAAATCTTATAGTGAGAGCTTTCTAGACTAATCTCGACTTTCTTGAACTAACAGAAAAACTTCCATTAACCTCAGTGTCTAGCTCGAGTAGACATCAAATTCCTACAGCAGGAAACAGGTCTTTTGTCGAGCAAATCATTTTAAACCATGTTTGTGTACAATTAGCATGGCTTTATAACCATTAGTTATGTAGTCTCCTTCTCTGGAGACATTCAAGGCCCGTCTGGATGCCTACCTGGGCAGCTTGCCCTAAGGAACCTGCTTTGGCAGGGAGTTTGTACCCAATGATCTCTTGAGGTCCCTTCCAATCCCTACAATTCTGTGATTTCTGTCTTCAAACTTATTTAATATTAACATTGTACTGGGTGAAATTCATGGCATTAGAAAGAGGAAATAAGCTGTATGGAGCATACAGAACAATGCCTGTCTTTTAAGTACCCATCCTCTTGGCTTCTATTTACAAGTGTAATTTTAAAGGAACATTCTTGTGTATTATAAGGATGCACATTTTCCTTCATTTAAGATTAGTATTTATATGAGAGAAACACTATGGTATGCTACAAACCCTGGGTTAATTTAGACTGCCTATGTCTTAGGCCTGTTTTAATTCTATAGTTGGATAGTTAATATGGCTAGTGTGTTGTTTGAAGGAAACAGCTTTTATAGTGTGTAGGAATCATTTGGATGGCATCACAGATTTCTGATGCCAAGGTCTGAAAAATATTTTTCCAAAGGCAACATCTGGCTCCTTGGCACATCTAGTTTATAGTATTTCAGTGCCTCTAGGTCTATTGTATGGCTGGTCATATTTGAATGCTAATTCCTTACTTCATAAAATTAAAAAGACTTTATTGTTGTTGTTGTTTACATTTTGTAGAAAGTATGTACAAGCACATATACAGTGAGAAACTTGTACTTCTGTGGAGTATTTTTAGTTCTCTACATCAATAAATCTGTTCATTACCTGCATTCATACTTATCTGACTATCTGTACACATGACAAAATATATAGCTAAATAATTATAGGAGGAGGAACTTTTTTGTTTGTTTGTTTTCCTTGTGTTCAAACCTTTGCTATCTATGTACACTGACGTCATCAGGGACTACTTTATTTCTTCATCTTTACAAAAATAAATATTTTGCAAAGAATCACAGTAGTTTGACACATTATTTAGCACCAATAGTGAAAAGCTTTAATTTGTAGTGAAGCCCAACTTTTGCTCATATTTAGCTGGATCATTTCTCATGTTTCAACTTTTCCTTACCTACCATCCTTTCTTCTCAACATTCACTACTCTGATTTATTAAAAAATAAAAGTAATAATAATGAAATAAACACAAAGCACTTCTGTCTTCGGGTATTATTATTTTATCATAGATAAACAGATCTCTTTCTTTTCCTCTGTTTTTGTCATAACATCTTTCCTCATTGCCAAGATTTTATATCTTTCTTGTATACATTAGATTACTCACTGTTCTTTATTCTTCCTATCCATGACAATCACTTATTTCCCTTTACTTTAGTTGTGTTTTACTCAAAAGCTGACCAAAAGATCAGTGACACCTAAGAAAAACAAATTTTATACAAGAAATTCTTTATTCAGTCTATTCCATTAAATCCTTAATAATCTCCCATTTTAATGGAGTTCAAAACAGCATGTGTCAGCATGGTGGTAACTACGTCATCTAAGACAATTTAGGCTGGTTGTAGAAATTTTATTCACTAATTTGTGGAACTTGAAAAAGTGGGGTTAGTGAATTAACACAAAAAATAAAGAATTAATTGTTTTAATTAGTTTCATTTTTTTCTTAAAGAATTCTTTAAGACCTACATCCTTAAGAATTTAGTCTTTCAGACTGACAGCAGAAAAAAAAAAAAAAAAAACAACTAACAAACAAACAAAAAAAAACCACTTCAGCTTGTGAGTCAATATATGGTGTTTTATCATTTACCTTTAAAGAAATCTAGAAAGTGTGTAATTTTGTAATAATGGGAGCTGTCACATTCAGTCCTCATTTTTTAAAATCACTGAAGGATATTTTAAATTCACTCCAATATCCAATCCTTGATATAGAATTCATATCTTCATCATTCTGTAAATTTCCAGGGACTATGAACATGATTTTTTTTTTTTTTTTTTATAATGGTATCACAATTATATATTTCTGTTCATTTTATCAACAAGAGCTCTCATGTTGATATAGATTAGACATGACAGTTTCTCACATGCTCTTCACACACAACTTTTTCACTTCTGGTTGCAAATAGGGGAAAAATATTCTGAACTAAAATGATCTTTATGGTGTCATATACAAATATACATTTATATATATGCAAATATATATATACAAATATATATATTAATTAGAATCATTAAGGTAGGAAAAGACCTCCAAGATCATCTGCTTCAACCATTTCCCTATTACCATGTCCCTAAGCACCATGTCCAACCTTTACTTAAACACCTGGAAGAACAGTGATACCACCACCTCCCTGGCTAACCCGTTTCAGTGCTTGACTACTCTTTCTGAGAAGGAATGACTCCTAATTTCTAACCTAAACATCTCCAGGTGCAACTTGAGGCCATTCCCTCTAGTCCTATTGTAAGGTGAAAAGAGGCTGATCCCTGACTCTCCACAACCTCCTTTTAGGTAACTGTAGTGAGCAATAAGGTATCCCCTGAGCCTCCTTTTCTCCAGACTAACAACCCCAGTAACCTCAGCTGCACCTCATAGAAGGGCATCTGTTCCAGGCCCTTCACCAGCTTTGTAGCCCTTCTCTGGATGTACTCCCTGTTGTCTTTCTAGTAGTGAGGGGCCCAAAACTGAACACACTACTCAAGGTGAGACCACACCAGAGCAGAGTACAGGGGGATGATCACCTCTGTAGTCCTGCTGGTTACACTATTCCTGATACAAGCCAGGATGCTGCTGGCCTTCTTGAACACCTGGGCACACTGCTGGCTCATGTTCAGCTGAGCATCAATCAGCACCCCCAGGTCCTTTTCCTCTGCACAGCTTTCCAGCCAACCTGACCCAACCCTGTAGCATTGCATGTGGTTGTTCTGCCCCAGGTGCAGGACCTGGCACTTAGCTATGCTGAACCTCATCTCATTGACCTTTGCCAATTGATCTAACATGTCCAGGTCCCTCGGCAAGGACTTCCTACCTTTGGGAAGACAGGCACTTCCTCCCATCTAGGTGTCATCTAAGAACTTACTAAGGGTGGACTCAATTCCCTTCTCCAAATCATCAATAGATATTAAAGAGGATGGGCCCCAACATCGACCCCTGGGGAACACCACCAGTGACCAGTTGCCAGATGGATTTCACTCCATTCACCACTACTCTCCGGGTGTCCTGGTTTCAGTTAGAATTAATTTTCTTCCTAGTAGCTGGTGGAATGCTGTGTTTTGGCTTAGGATGAGAAGAGTGCTGATAACACCCCGATGCTTTAATTGTTGCAGAGCAGTGCTTATACTAAGCCAAGGACATCTCAGCCTTTTGCTCTGGCCTGCCAACGGGCAGGCTGGGGGTGCAGTAAGAGCTGGGAGGGGACAGACCCAGGACAGGTGACCCAAACTAGCCAAAGGGGTATTCCATACCATCTGGGGTCATGCTAAACAATATATAGGGGTGGCTAGCCGGGGGGAGGGGGCCGGGCTGCTCGGGGTTAGGCTGGGCATCGGTCAGCGAGTGGTGAGCAATTGCATTGTGCACCACTTGTTTGTACATATTATTATTACTTTCCTATTATCACCATTGTATCATTATTATTATTATTGTTATTATTATTTTCCTGTCTTATTAAACTGTCTTTATCTCAACTCACGGGCTTCACTTTCCATTTCTCTCCCCCGTCCCAGAGAGGGAGGGGGAGGGTGAGCGAACGGCTGCGTGGTGTTTAGCTGCCGGCCGGGTTAAACCACGACAGTCTTTTTGGTGCCCAACGTGGGGCTCGAAAGGTTGAGATAACGGCAGATCTGATCAGAGTGTGTTAAACTAAAATTGGTGTAAGGATTAGACCTGCTTAATAGTCACTTGTCATGATACTGATTGCTTTAATCTCAACTCTGCTGCGCCTGTTTTCCAAATTGAGTATTATATTACATTATTTTCCGTATTTGCTCTCTGTAGTGTTGTTTATCCTCTCCGGGCCCTGGTTTCAGATCATTATGGTACTGAGTGTTATAGCAATGGCTTATGAGACGATAAGATATCTGGTCATGACTCTAACTTGGTATTTATACTCAGTAACATCGTGGACTCTGTACTTTGGAAACAGTATCTTGGGAACTATTAGCAATTATACCTATTGTTTTTCTCCATTAGAGAGTCAATCTGTGGAGGGGAAAGGGGAAGATATTTTTTCTTACTTGATTACTCTCCCTTTCTCCTTCACCACCCCTGTATCCTCCTGGATCACTCTGCCTTCCTCCTTCACCACCCTCTTATCCCCTGAGCTTGTCACAATGGCTCTCCAAGATATTGAATATTCTTGAGATACTCAGACTACCATAGTCTTGTTGTTCTGCCTCCTGAATGCACTTCAGATTCTGCTTAAAGTTAAACAACTACTTAGGAAGCTCATCCGGAGATCTGCCCGGAGGCAGTATAGTTGTGGGTGGCAGGGAGTATGGGTGGATATGGGCAGGCATCTAGAGCAGTTGGCACCCCCAGTGTTTTGGAAATTCACCCCTGAACAATGGCAAAATCCTCAAAAACTGGCAGAATGCTTGAAAAAAAGGTGTCATGATTCTGGCAGTTCCAAAGTAACACAAATCATTGTAACGTGCTGGGGCCTGGCTCATGCCTATCGAGCTGCCATTGATACTGCTATCAACTTAGTGACAGACCCTGCGGCCACTCCAAGCCCTGTGACAGATCCAACGGCCACTGTGACCCCTGCGGTGGACTCTGCAGCCGCTCCAGTCCCAGTTCCTGCAGTCACTCCAGTTCCAGCTCCTGCAGCCGCTCCAGTCCCAGCTCCTGCAGCCGCTCCAGTCCCAGTTCCTGCAGCCGCTCCAGTCCCAGCTCCTGCAGCCGCTCCAGTCCCAGTTCCTGCAGCCGCTCCAGTCCCAGTTCCTGCAGTCCCTCCAGTTCCAGCTCCTGCAGCCGCTCCAGTCCCAGCTCCTGCAGCCGCTCCAGTCCCAGCTCCTGCAGTCCCTCCAGTTCCAGCTCCTGAAGCCGCTCCAGTCCCAGCTCCTGCAGTCGCTCCAGCTCCAGCTCCTGAAGCCGCTCCAGCTCCAGCTCCTGCCGCTACTCCAGTCCCAGCTCCTGCAGCCGCTCCAGCTCCAGCTCCTGCAGCCGCTCCAGCTCCTGCAGCCACTCCAGCTCCTGTGGCCGTGTCAGAGAAACGAGCTGTAGCAGTGCAAGTTGACCCTGCAGAGGGTATTCCAACCTCTGTGGCAGACCCTGTAACAAAGTCAGAGAAACGAGCAGTAGCAGTGCAAGCTGCCCCTGTAGAGAAGGTGAAAAAATGGTATAGAGATTCAGGTTGTTTAGAACGCAGAGAGTCTTCTGCCAATCCAGGTAAGGCTTCTGCCAAATCTAGGTATAGAGATGACGAAGATGAAGACGACGCTGGGCCATCAAGGATTCAGGAGGAGGAAGATGAGGATGCCGAAAAATCAACAGTAACTACCCGAAGCCTAAACGAGGGCGAGCTACGAGATGTGCGAAAAGATTTTGGTCGCTGTATAGGTGAGCAGCTTGTCACCTGGCTGCTCCGGTGCTGGGACTCTGGAGCCAATTGTGTGGAATTAGACGGCAGGGAAGCCAAGCGGCTGGGATCCCTTGCTTGAGACGCCGGCATTGACAAAGCAATTGCAGATGGAGCACAATCCACCAGCCTCTGGAGGCGTCTCCTCTCAGCTGTGAGGGAAAGGTATCCCTTCAAGGAAGAACTTTTATGTCTACCAGGCAAGTGGACCACTATGGAGAAGGGAATCAAGTACCTGAGGGAATTAGCCGTACGGGAAGTGATTTATGAGGATCCAGACCTCAGACAAACATCCAAAGACCCAGATGAAGTCAGGTGTACACGACCCAAGTGGCGGAAGTTTGTACGGAGTGCACCATCATCATATGCCAGCTCATTGGCAATAATGGCCTGGAAAGAGGATGAGGAACCCACAGTGGATGAAGTGGCTAAACAACTCCGGCGGTACGAAGAAAGTCTCTCTTCTTCCTTACAGGCCTGTGTCTCAGCTGTGGAGAAACTTTCTGAAGAGTTCCACCAACTTAAAGAGAATCTATCTTCCTCCCCACCTGAACCAACCAGTGTCCAACGACCGAAAGAGAACACCTGGGAGAAAACACTTTCAGAAAAGTTTCACCAACTTGAAGAGAGATTATTCTCCTCTGTACCTGTACAGAGCAGTGTCTCAGCTATCAGGGGTAGGCATTCATCTACACAAGGAAGACGATATGGTGGGTACTCACCCCATGCCACCCTGTGGTTTTACTTACAAGACCATGGAGAGGACATGAGAAAATGGGATGGAAAATCTACCGCGACCCTAGAGGCACGGGTACGTGAGTTGCAAAAGAAAACAATCGGGAAAAAGGGATTCTCTGAAAAGTTTGCTGCTCCAACTTCCAGCAGACAGTCCTTCAAATGCAGAAACGAAGAAGATTCTGACCAGGATTAGGGGGGCCCTGCCTCCAGCCAGGGGGAGGAAAGGGACAATCGAGTTTATTGGACTGTGTGCATTCGATGGCCTGGCACGTCAGATGCACAGAAGTATAAGGGTTTAGTAGACACCGGTGCACAATGTACTGTAATGCCATCGAGCTATAAAGGGCCAGATCCCATCTGTATTTATGGAGTGACAGGGGGATCTCAGCAGTTAACTGTATTGGAGGCTGAAGTGAGTCTGACTGGGAATGAGTGGGAAAAGCATCGCATTGTGACTGGCCTGGAGGCTCCGGGTATCCTTGCCATAGATTATCTTAGAAGAGGATATTGCAAGGACCCAAGAGGGTTCCGGTGGGCTTTTGGCATAGCTACCTTAGAGACAGAGGGCATTAAACAATTATCTACCTTGCCTGGTCTTTCAGAGGACCCCTCTGTTGTGCGGTTGCTGAGGGTCGAAGAACAGCAAGTGCCAATCGCTACCACAGCTGTGCACCGGTGGCAATATCGCACCAACCGAGACTCCTTGATTCCCATCCATAAGCTAATTTGTCAATTGGAGAGCCAAGGAGTGATCAACAAGACTCATTCACCTTTCAATAGTTCCATATGGCCAGTGAGAAAGTCTAATGGTGAGTGGAGACTAACAGTGGACTATCGTAGCCTGAATGAAGTCACACCACCACTGAATGCTGCAGTGCCAGACATGCTGAAACGCCAGTACGAACCTGAATCAAAGGCAGCCAAGTGGTATGCCACAATAATTGATATTGCTAATGCATTTTTCTCCATCCCTCTAGCAGCAGAGTGCAGGCCACAATTTGCCTTCACTTGGAGGGGAGTCCAATATACTTGGAATAGGCTGCCCCAGGGGTGGAAACACAGCCCTACCATTTGCCATGGACTGATCCAGTCTGCGCTAGAGCAAGGGGAAGCTCCTGAACATCTGCAGTACATTGATGACATTATTGTGTGGGGTGACACAGCAGAGGAAGTTTTCGAGAAAGGGAAGAAAATAGTCCAAATCCTTCTGAAAGCCGGTTTTGCCATAAAACAAAATAAAGTCAAAGGACCTGCACGAGAGATCCAGTTTTTAGGAATAAAATGGCAAGATGGACGTCGTCAAATCCCAATGGATGTGATCAACAAAATAACAGCTATGTCTCCACCAACTAACAAAAAAGAAACACAGACTTTCCTAGGTGTTGTGGGGTTTTGGAGAATGCACATCCCAAATTACAGTCTGATTGTAAACCCACTCTACCAAGTAACCCATAAGAAGAATGAGTTTGAATGGGGCCCTGAACAACGACAAGCCTTTGAACAAATCAAGCAGGCAATAGTTCATGCAGTAGCCCTTGGGCCAGTTCGAACAGGACCAGATGTAAAGAATGTGCTCTACACTGCAGCCGGGGAGAATGGCCCCACCTGGAGCCTCTGGCAGAAAGAACCTGGGGAAACTCGAGGTCGGCCCCTGGGGTTTTGGAGTTGGGGATACAGAGGATCTGAGGCCCGCTATACTCCAACTGAAAAGGAGATATTGGCAGCATATGAAGGAGTTCGATCTGCTTCGGAGGTGGTCGGTACTGAAGCGCAGCTCCTCCTAGCACCCTGATTGCTGGTACTAGGCTGGATGTTCAAGGGAAGGGTCCCCTCTACACATCATGCAACTGATGCTACATGGAGCAAGTGGGTTGCACTGATTACTCAGCGGGCTCGAATAGGAAACCCCAGTCGCCCAGGAATATTGGAAGTGATTATGGACTGGCCAGAAGGCAAATACTTTGGGATATCATCAGAGGAGGAGGTGGGTTGTGCTGAAGAAGCCCCAGTGTACAACCAGTTACCAGAGAATGAGAAGAAATACACCCTGTTCACTGATGGGTCGTGTCGTATTGTGGGGAAGCATCGGAGATGGAAGGCTGCTGTATGGAGTCCTACGCGGTGAGTCGCAGAAGCTGCTGAGGGAGAAGGTGAATCGAGTCAGTTTGCAGAAGTGAAAGCCATTCAGCTGGCTTTAGACATTGCTGAACGAGAAAAATGGCCAGTTCTCTATCTCTACACCGATTCATGGATGGTAGCAAATGCCCTGTGGGGATGGTTACAGCAATGGAAGCAAAACAACTGGCAACGTAGGGGCAAACCCATCTGGGCTGCTGCATTGTGGCAAGATATTGCTGCTCGGGTAGAGAACCTGGCTGTGAAAGTACGCCACGTAGATGCTCATGTGCCCAAGAATCGGGCTACTGAAGAACATCAAAACAACCAGCAGGTAGATCAGGCTGCTAAGATTGAAGTAGCTCAGGTGGACCTGGATTGGAAGCATAAAGGTGAATTATTTATAGCCCGATGGGCCCATGACACCTCAGGCCATCAAGGTAGAGATGCAACATACAAATGGGCTCGTGATCGAGGGGTGGACCTGACCATGGACGCTATAGCACAGGTTATTCATGACTGTGAAACATGTGCTGCAATCAAGCAACCCAAACGGTCAAAGCCTCTTTGGTATGGAGGACGATGGCTGAAATATAAATATGGAGAGGCCTGGCAGATTGATTACATCACAATCCCTCAAACTCGCAATGGCAAGCGCCACGTACTTACAATGGTAGAAGCAACCACCGGATGGCTGGAAACATATCCTGTGCCTCATGCCACCGCCCGGAACACCATCCTGGGCCTTGAAAAGCAAGTCCTATGGCGACATGGCACCCCAGAAAGAATAGAATCAGACAATGGGACTCACTTCCGAAACAATCTTATAGACACTTGGGCCAAAGAACATGGTATTGAATGAGTGTATCACATCCCCTATCATGCACCAGCCTCCGGGAAAGTTGAACGATACAATGGCCTGTTAAAGACTACCTTGAAAGCAATGGGTGCTGGGACGTTCAAAAACTGGGATACGCATTTGGCAAAGGCCACCTGGTTAGTCAATACTAGGGGATCTACCAACCGAGCTGGACCTGCCCAATCAAACCTGTTACATACTGTAGATGGGGATAAAGTTCCTGTAGTGCATGTAAAAAATATGCTGGGTAAAACAGTCTGGGCTACTCCTGCCTCAGGAAAAGGCAAACCTATTCGTGGAATTGTTTTCGCTCAGGGACCTGGATACACTTGGTGGGTGATGCAAAGGAACGGAGAGGTCCGGTGTGTACCTCAAGGAGATTTAATACTGGGTGAGAATAGCCCATGAACTGAATTATACCATGTTAATTACTATATAATACTGTATGTTATCACTACCATGATTACTATAGGTGACTAATTAGAATGTATGGAAAAGAGTGTAACCTGAGCATGACATAAATGGTATGGAATAAGGGGTGGATAGATGTCCTGGTTTCAGTTAGAATTAATTTTCTTCCTAGTAGCTGGTGGAATGCTGTGTTTTGGCTTAGGATGAGAAGAGTGCTGATAACACCCCGATGCTTTAATTGTTGCAGAGCAGTGCTTATACTAAGCCAAGGACATCTCAGCCTTTTGCTCTGGCCTGCCAACGGGCAGGCTGGGGGTGCAGTAAGAGCTGGGAGGGGACAGACCCGGGACAGGTGACCCAAACTAGCCAAAGGGGTATTCCATACCATCTGACGTCATGCTAAACAATATATAGGGGTGGCTAGCCGGGGGGAGGGGGCCGGGCTGCTCGGGGTTAGGCTGGGCATCGGTCAGCGAGTGGTGAGCAATTGCATTGTGCATCACTTGTTTGTACATATTATTATTACTTTCCTATTATCACCATTGTATCATTATTATTATTATTGTTATTATTATTTTCCTGTCTTATTAAACTGTCTTTATCTCAACTCACGGGCTTCACTTTCCATTTCTCTCCCCCGTCCCAGAGAGGGAGGGGGAGGGTGAGCGAATGGCTGCGTGGTGTTTAGCTGCCGGCCGGGTTAAACCACGACACCGGGCCTGGCCATTCAGCTAGTTTTTAACCCAGCAAAGAGTGTACATGTCCAAGCCATGGGCTGCCAGCTTCTCCAGGAGAATACTGTGGGAGACTGTGTTAAAGGTTTTGCTGAAGTCTCTGTAAACTTCATCAACAGCAATTCCCTCATCCTCCACGTGGGTTACCTGATCATAGAAGTGGATAAGGTTGATCCGGCAAGTCTTGCCTTTCATGCAGTATGCTGACTGGGCCTGATGCCCTGGCTGTCCCACATATGCTGTGTGATCGCCTTCAGGATGACCTGTTCCATCTCCTTTCTTGTCACTGAGATCAGGCTGACAGGACTGTAGTTTCCTGGGTCCACCTTATGACCTTTCTTATAGATGAGCATCACATTAGCAGGCCTCCAGTCATCTGGGACCTCTCTGGATGACCCTGACCACTGACAGATGATGAAAAGCGGCCCAGCAATAACATCCAGCAACTCCCTCAGCACCCTTGAGTGGGTCCGATCTGGCCCCATGGACTTGTGACAGTCCAGGTGGAGCAGCATGTCACTATTTCCACCTGAACTTTGGGGGGGTTCTTCTGCTCCCCGCCCCAGGCTTCGATGTCAGGCAACTGACTACCCCAGGGGTAAGTGGTCTGGCTAGTACAGACAGATGTAAAAAAGGCATTAAGAACCTCAGTCTCTTCCTGATCCTCAGGGGTCATGTTTTCCTGTGCATCCAGTAAAAGATGAAAATTTTCCTTGGCCCTTCTCTTGTCATTAATATATTTATAAAAACATTTTTGTTATCCTTAATTGACACATGTGAACAGAAAATAATTTTTTGGTGCAAATCGCCAGAAAATTAAATAAATAAATAATATTCAGACACATTTACATCACTGAAAGGAGTTTGATATAACATTTACATTTTTGTACTTTTTTTTTTTTAACCTTAAGCTCTTAGTGACTAATTAAGGTAGTTCAATTACTTTTAGTTAGTTAATTAGTTAGCTAATTTATCTACAACAGAAAACAGTCTTATACTGAATGTGCTGGGCCTCCAAATACATTCCAGTTGAAGATACATTAAGTCACCCTGGCCAACATCTTTGTTATGGAATTTAGAAATTATGTCAAATCGGCTCTACTAAATGATGAACAAGTTGTAGCCTGTCTGTAGGGAACCCTCTGAACCAAAAAATGTAACCATGATGAGACCTAATTTATTTGTCATAAAAATTACAGTCAACCTTAACAAGGACATGAATATTTTGTTTATAAAGTTAAGCAAAATACACATTTTGCAAATCACAGAATCATAGAATTGTAGGTGTTGGAAGGGACTTGCAGAGATCATTGGGTCCAACCCCACTGCCAAAGCAAAGCCTCCTTAGAGCAGGCTTCCCAGGTAGGCGTCCAGACAGACTTAAATATCTCCAGAGAAGGAGACTCCACAACCTACCTGGGCAACCTGTTTCAGTACTCCGTCACCCTCAGTGAAGACATTTTTTGCATGTTGGTGTGGAACATCTTGTGCTCTATCTTGTGGCCATTACCCCTTGTCTTGTCCCCACAAACCACTGCAAAGAGGTTGGCCAAATCCCACTGTCTCCCACACCTCAGGTATTTATACACATTGATGAGATCCCCTCTCAGTCTTCTTGTCTCCAGGCTGAACAGAACCAGGTCTCTCAACCTTTCCTTACAGGGAAGATACTCCAGGCACCGTATCATCTTTGTGGCCTTCCAATGAACACTTCCCAGGAGATCCCTGTCTTTTTTGTACCAAGGAGCACAGAACTGGACACAGTATTCCAGGTGAGGCCTGACCAGGGCAGAGCAGAGAGGGAGGATCACCTCCCTTGACCTGCTGGCCATGCCCCTTTTAATGCATGCCAAGATCCCACTGGCCTTCTTGGCCACCAGGGCACACTGTTGGTTTACGGTTAACCTGTCATCCATTCAGGACCCCCAGGTCCTTCTCCTCAGAGCTCCTCTCCAGCAGGTTGTCCCCCAGCCTGAACTGATACTTCGGGTGGTTCCTTCCCAGGTTCAGGACTCTACACTTGCTCTTATTAAACTTCATTTGGTTTCTTCCTACCCATCTCTCCATCCAGCCAGGACCCACTTGATGGCAGCACAGCCTTCTGGTGTGTCAGCCACTCCTCCCAGCTTTGTGTCATCAGCGTACTTGGTAAGGGTGGACACGATTCCCTCGTCTAGGTCATCACTGAAGATGTTGAACAAGACTGGACCCAGCACTGACCCCTGGGGAACACTGCTAATCTTCAGACAGACTCTGTGCCGCCGATCACCACACTCTGAGCTTAGCCAGTCAGCCAGTTCTCAACCCTCTTTACTGTCCACTCATCTATCCCACTTTCTCAGCTTTGTTAGCAGGATGTCCTGGGAGACAGTATTGAAAACCTTGCTGAAGTCAAGGTAGATGACAACCACTGCTCTCCTCCCATCTACCGAGCTAGTGATGTTATCATAGAAGGTAACAAGGTTGGTCGAGCACCATTTCCACTTGGTGATCAAAGCTGACTACGCCTCATAACCTTCTTCTCTTCCAATTCCTTGGAGATGGCATTCAGAACAAACTGTTCCAACACCTTTCCAGGGACAGAGTTGAGACTGACTGGCCTGTAGTTTCCCAGATCCTCTTTCTTGCCGTTCTTGAAGACCAGAGTGACTGTGGCTATCTGCCAACCTTCAGGCACCTCTCCTGTTCTCCAGGAAATTTCAAAGATGATAGAGAGTGGTTCAGCAATCACCTCTGACAACTCCCTCAGCACACGGGGATACATCCTGTCAGAGCCCATGGATTTGTGTGTATTAATTCTACTCAGTTGCTCCCGAACCATGCCCTCCTCAACCAGAGAGGAGCTCTCCATTTCCCATACTATCTCATCCCTCCAGGGTCCAGGAGTCTCAGGGTAGGGGGTGGGGAGTCTTTGAAGCACAGACTGAAGCAAAGAACGCATTCAGTATCTCCACCTTCTCGGTGTCTCCTGTTACCAGGAACACCCCCCCCCCCCAACACACACACACACCTTATTCAGCAAGGGATCCACATTATCCCTGGTCCTCATTTTATGGTTTACATACTTAAATAAACCCTTCTTATTATCCTTTATCTCCTTTATAAGGTTCATCTCCAGGTGGGTTTTAGCTTTATTTGTCGCATCCCTGCAGGCCCTGACAACACTCCTATACTCCTGCCAATAGGACAGGCCCTTTTTCCACATTTCATAAACCTTCCTCTTTCTTTCAATCTTGTCAATGAGCTCCTTGCTCATTCATGCAGGTCTCCTGCCCCCCTTCCCCAAATTCCTACTCTTCGGGATGCACCGATTCTGAGCTTGGAAGAAGTGCTGTTTAAATATTGTCCACTTCTCACAAGCACCCTTACCTTCTAGCAATCTAGCCCATAAAAGATCCAACAAACTTTCGTATTCCTTCAGCTGTGTTTGGGATGGCTATAATTTCCTTCCAGCATCACATAATTAAAATTATTGACACATATTGTTAAAAACATTATATCTCCCATTAAAGTAAAGATATCAATGGACAGCTGGCTACCCCTCCTATATCCATGTTTAAATAAATCATAATGAATTTTGATCCTTGTTCATGGTGTGTAACTCCTAAGACTATATTATGTTCCACATAATAATCTATATGCTAAGGGTACTTGATTCAGAATGCTGGCAATACACTTATATATTTGGCTTGAAAGTGGATGAAATACTGTCTTTATGATTATTTTTCTTGTCATGATGTGCTTCAGTTTTACTCAAAACTCCTTTCTGGTAACTGGCTTAAGCATCTTGACTTCTTTTTTTGTTTGTTTTTGTTTTTTTTTTCCCTTCACTTGAATAAAAAATACTGTATTATATAAACTATAACATCTATTAAGGGAAAAAAAAATAAAAATCAGCACTGCCAGTACTAAGTCATCTAATAGTCAGATGATGAGGACACTTCCTTAGATAAGAGTTTATGTCTTTGGTCTCATCAGCAAGTGAATCTTTCTGCGTATCTTCAGTTATTGTTCTATCTGCCAGGTTATTGACTATTTTATTTAGAAATGGTTTGAACAGATCCCACTGATTTAATCTAATTTGACAGCCAGTCACAGTCTTCAGTGAAGCCCCTCAGTTTTGGCGGACTTTTTGCATCTTCTGCCTCCTTCCCCAACCAGTGTATTTAAATCCAGTGGGCAAGGACCCTTTGTAGAACGGACAGCAGTTCTATAATGCATTTTGATTGTACAAACCTCAAAATCAATTAAAAACTGCAAACTTTATACCTCACTAATTAGTGAGTTATACCTCACTAATTTGTCAAGGAACAGCGTGTCAAGGTTGCGTTAGGACTGAATCAAACAACAAAAAAGAGAACTTTCTTCAAGGTATCACTAGTCAGTCGAGGGAAGTGATTGTCCCGCTGTACTCTGCACTGGTGTGACCTCACCTTGAGTACTGTGTGCAGTTCTGGGCATCACAGTAGAAGAAGGACGTTAAACTGTTGGAGAGTGTCCAGCAGAGGGCGATGAAGATGGTGAAGGGCCTAGAGGGGAAGACATGCAAGGAGCGGCTGAGGTCACTTGACCTGTTCAGCCTGGAAAGGAGGAGGCTGAGGGGAGACCTACAACTTCCTCACATGGGGGGAGTGGAGGTGCAGGCGCCAATCTATTCTCCTTAATCACCAGTGGTAGGACCCATGGGAATGGTGTCAAGCTGGGGCAGGGGATGGCTAGACATCAGGAAGAGGTTCTTCACTGAGAGGGTGGTTGCACACTGGAACAGGCTTCCCAGTGAAGTAGTCACTGCACCAAGCGTGTCTGAATTTAAAAAGCGTTTGGACCGTGCACTTAGGCACATGGTCTAAACTTTTGGGTAGACCTGTGTAGTGTCAGGAGTTGGACTTGATGATCCTTTTGGGTCCTTTCCAACTTGGGATATTCATTAATTCTATGATTCTATGAGTATGGAAACAATAACTAACCTTAATTTTCTCATATAATGATAAAAACAGGACTTCAAGAAAGAGTTCATAATCTCAAAAAATAGTAAACTAGTTTGTGTCTGACTAACATCCTCAGTGTCCTCAAATCCTTACATTTTCATTTACATTTCAGTTAGAACCAGTTACCTTTTTGTTTAGTTAATTTCTGGAGATCCAAAAGCCAAACTAGCAAGTGAGGTCTCCTTGAGGTAGTACAGATACTACAGGTGCAATGCCTTATAACACCTACTTATTTTTCAAAATCTGAACCACGGTGTCACCATGCAAATAAATCTAGATTCTGTGTCTTCTCAAATCAACTGGAGCTTTCATGTTGATCACAAATGACGTTTGTCTTAAACCTATGAACAGAGAAGTAGCTACCTAAGACTTTTTGTACTTTTTACGTTGACAAATCTACATGGGAAAATAGTTTACTCAGAGAATGAGATTTATTTGGGGTAATATACATTTCTCTGTTTCAATACCAAATGTTTTCCATATAAACTACACACTTTCATCAGTAAACTAGTAGTGCATAAGGAAACAGAAAGAAGCCTATGTTGCATATTGTTAGAAAGTGTTTGAAGTGCAAGCTGACAGAATAAATATTTAATGGAGGAAAAGAAAAAGACAAAAAATGTATATTTTTTTTCTTTATAAAATTTTATAGACACTACTTAAATAACATGATTTAGTTCTTTTAGATAATTGTTCCTAGATTTTTGTAAACTTATGGCAAATGTGTTCATGAAAAATATGCCTGTCACAGAAAATTTGGAAAGAATCCTAGGCTGCCCAATTATGCAAGAGTTATAGCTCATGTAGGGGACACCTACTGTTTTAAAGAGAGAAATGGGAATTATATATTTTCTACAAAGGGAGTTCTGTCTGGAAGATTTAATGTAACTGGGACTTGAACAAAAGATGTTCAGCCAGTTTAGTTTTTTTTTTTTTTAATTTTCTTGACACCCATTTTGTCAACAACAATTAATATTAAGTGCTGCAGTGGTTTGAATCCAACCATAGGCATTTTATTCACACTTCCTTCTTGATATATGTTATGTAAAGAAGAAACACACTGAGGAAAGAGGCATATTTCCAACTGCTGCTGTTTTTGTGCGCGTTTTTTTGTTTGTTTGTTTGTTTGTTTCATTTTGTTTTTGTTCCCTCTTGAAGGACTTGAAGGATACTCCCTGTACATATTGCTAATAATAATAATATAATGTTCTTTTAATTACTTATATATTACTTAATATAATTTATGAAACACTTTTTTTTTTTTTTTTTTTTTTTTTGCTTATTGCTGAAGACATTGGGAAAAGTTATGTTTTACTATGCTGGTTCCAGCTGCATGAATCTAACCAGAAAGACTTCTCAATAACCCATTCAAACTCTGCTTGGAAAAGTCAGTATTGGAAGAGTAATCTCAATATATACTTCAAATTCAGTTATTTTTCATTGTACTATGGAAGATAGGAGATTATTTTTTAAAAACATAAAGCTAGTTTATGAGATCTAATAAGTTGAAATAGTTATTGCAAAGACTAGTGCTTAAAAATTAATGGGAATGACAGATTAGTGAAAAAAAGCTATGGTAATAATCAAAAAGTGACCAGATCAACACACCAAGCTGTAGACTGGCAACTGGAGAATCACTGGGGAATGACTTATGTCCTTCATTCATTCACTGTAATGCATAATCTCTGTTTTAAAACAAAAGACAGGTATTTCTACTTACCTAAATAAAGTATTTTTCTCTATTATTATTGTTACCATGAATAATTTTAATAATAATTTATGAAACTGAAATTAAAGCAAACAACAACAAAAACATTATTTTTCTCTATTTTATCTAGAAGATAAAAATGCTAACTACTTTTGTGTTGAAAATGCCAGTAAATTTATTGGACTTGCAATTCTTTTATTTAGAGGTTAAAAACTTAACCTTTTTGACACTACACCAGAAGTTCAGTAATGAATGTTTTAATATTTAATTACCTTTTGTCATTGCACACTAGAGCAGAAAGTGGGAAGGTAAGGTTATTAAAGCAACAAGCACATGTAAGAATAACAATCAGAAAAGCAACAAAAACATGGAATAAACTGAATCATAAAGGTTGCTAATGTGGCTAACTAATGTGGCTGATAAAAGTATTCTGATTTTGAAAATGAAAACTGTCCTGAAATGTTTTACAAAACAACCAGAAAAAAAAATAAAAAAGAAAGAAAAAAAAAAAAACACTTTTGTGGGATTCAATATCTTTCACAAACATAAAATTGAAATTCTCCAGCTTTACAGAAAACTGATGCTTTCTTCTTTAAATTTTACAGTATCATTATTTTTACAAGAACCATTTTGAATATTATTCCATTATTTTATGTTCCATACATTTGAACATATTCCACATTCATTATTGCATATTCCTCTTCCAGTTTTAAGTAATGCTTTTTTAAGACCAGCAATTTGCTCAGACTTTGTTTCAACATATTCTTATATTATTTTGTTTTGTTTATTTTTAATTTATTCTATTTTTACTTATTCAGACCTCAGATAGGGTTGAACAAGTCTTGGTAAAACAATTAAAAGTTAATTATTTTAGGCAATTGATTGATCAATCCTGTCATCTTCTTGGAATGGAATTTTATGGATATATATGGGACTACATCCTGTTTACTCAAGATATTTTTGAAAACAACATTAGTTTAAATAAAAATATACTATAAATTACTATAAAATTAGTAATTCTCAAATTACTATAAAAATAGTAATTTATTATTTTTATAGTAATTTGAGAATACAATAAATAACACTGTCCTTCTTAGATTCATTAATCACATCCTACATTTAGAGTAGTTGAACATGAGAACAGTATTTCCAGTCATGTTGGAATTATTATTTTCTATTCAGGGGACCTCAGTATGCAAAGTTTTCTAAGTATACATACTTTTGACATTGGTCAAAAGCTGCTTATTGGTATAATCGTCTTTTTGATCGAGTCTTGAACATGTTCTTTTAAATTTCTGATTTACAACAGTAAGGTTGTATGCCTGCAGTTGCAACATCATTGTAGTACCTTGTTTGGAACTCCTGCAGTGGAACATTTCATTTAACTTTAACTTTGGAAATCCACATACCTCTGAGTTTCTCACAGAAGTCAGCATAGAGAAATAAATACTTTATTGGGAAATGCTTCAGATTACTGTGGAATGAGCTGAATGCATTTGTCCAAAAGAAATCAATTGCAGTGACTGTTACTGAAACTTTATGACACACGTCTGTAACAATATCTCTGGAAAGATGCAAATGCATATGTATTAAATTTAACAAATATGAGTAATGACACTGAGTTACTTTCAATATAACTGAGCTACTTAAGCCCTAAACATTTAAATAACCATTTTCAATAAAGTCACTTGAATGTCCCTTTGGAATACTTTAGGATAAAATATAGATTAAAATAACACATGTAAAATAACACATGTATACTCATTCTGAAATAAAGCTGAAGGAGTTATTTTACACTTTTTCTAGTTCACTAATGTTCTGTCTTGACCTGAGTAATACTGATATAAATTTAGCAATATAAATAGGCCAAAAATTCCAGATTGTACAGCAGCTGGGAGACAGTTCTGCAACCCTTCCCTCTACCTTCCCTCCACTCTTCCCCCCCCACCCCCCCAAAAAAAAAAAAAAAAGGCTAAAAAAAAGGCTAGTCTAGTAACCAGAGTAACTTGAGATCATCATCTTCTTTTTTATATTATTTATTCAAAACATGGCAGTAACCACCTCTGGATTTAAATTTGCTACAAACTGTTACATACTTGTAAATAAAGTGCACGGTTCCAAAATGTTTGATTATTTTACACAGGTGACAGGTGAGAGGTTACTTGACAGAAATACTTCAAAGTATAGCTAATCTGTATATGTGAATTGAGTATTTATTTGCTTAACAAAGGAAATTCTGAATATCACAGTAATGACACTAATATATTTAAATTGATTTACAAAGTGATTAACATTGCCAGTAACATCTTTTTGTGCAACCTTTCTCTTAATAACTTTAAAAATTTTGAATTACACATTTGAGGATGTCAGTTTCAATAACATATGAACAAATCGAAATTCAGATATCATATTTTCTAAATAGTAATTATAAAATAAATTATACGATTTTGAAACATTTAAAGTATTCCAAACCAAAACCATGAGCAAATTATTACATTTTTTTAGGGGAAAAGATTAAAAGGTAAAAGGTTGGCTCTGCAGTTTTAGTCCTACTCAGTTTGAGTGCTCTCCAGTCTCATTGATTTTATTGCACTTCATTATCACAAAGGAATGTACAACAACTTATTACAATGTGGAAGAAAGCCAAGAAACTCGTGACTTCTACCCTCTAGTACTGATGGATTTTTGTTTGTCTAATGATCCCAACTTTGTATGTGGAAGAAGAAATTTCCAAAATCACATTTCTGCTCTCCATTGACTATAGTTAACTTACATATAAGTAATTTGAAAGCTATTACTCTGAAACCAAAATATTCTATTGACACTAGTGCCTGGTGAAAATACATCCGATATAAAAAGAAGATTTCCCAATGAAATCAATATTAAAACCAAAGGGGAAATAGATTTTTAGGTATACATATAAGTACATTTTGAATTACTTGTGGGAGTTTGCTTTTTAACTTTCTTAAATGTTTCTCATTGATATCACATGTGCTAGACTTTGGACTTACATCCTTACATCACTGTTTATAAATTCATCCATAAAGAAATATGTTTAAAAGGGTTTGTTTCATCTGCTGCAATTGAGGCAAAGTATGATCATTAGAGCTTCAACAATAATAACATCATCAACAAAAAAAATCATCAACAAAAAAAAATAAAAAAAAAATCTGCACTTAGAAAGTGGTTTCATACATTTTCTAGCCTCAAGCTAAACCAGCTGACATTATGCTGGAGATAGTGGTCATTATCTAGGAGTAAATACAGCAAATCTTTTCTGTTTCCTTTTGTAAGCTTAGTTTAGATATCTATCATTTAACATGCTTTTTGAGAATTCTATTTTTATGCCTTCTGCTCTTCAATTTAATGCATTGAAAATATTAACTTAGTCAAAACCTGAAAGTAATAGCCTGTTGATAATTATGTACAATACCATTTTTCGAATGAGTTCAAGTCTAACTCTTTTTTCTTGATGAAGAAAATGCTACAAGATGATGAAGTTGGTGCAAGAAAGTTTCAGTCCTCAGCAGTACTTCTGAATTGTTATTGATTTCAGTAAAGACTTACTTTTGTGTATTGGTGTATTGGTTCTGCAAGTGTGATTCTGCCTGATATCAGACAACTGTCTCATTGCTTTGAGCTTCAGTGTCTCTGAGGAGCAAGAAGAAGAAAAACGTATTTCTAACATTAAAATGGTAAAAAAGTGACAGAACACAGAAAGAATAAGCTATTATTAACAAACATATACTAACAAATAAAAATAGTAGACCTATAAATGGATCATTTTTTTACATAGTTAATGGAAATAAAATTTCCTTTCTGCATGAATTTTCTCTATGTAATTCGAGAAAGAGTTTATTTTTTTATATAAATAATACTTTTCTAAAAAGTATGTGCATTTTCTAATGTTTAGATTTAAAATATATATTTTGATCTTAAACAGGTAAATTTTATATGTGTGAAATTAACTTATATTCTATTAAATTCTATAATAAAAGTTAAGAAAAACAGTTATAAATAGTAGATAAACTTTAAAAAAAAATAGCTTTCTACTATTTCTAGGGTTGCTACAGATGATTAACTATAGTATTCAGGAAAAACAAACAAGCAAATAAAAATTTTATGAAAAAGACAGCTGAATGTTCTGATTTCAATCACCAGATGTTTTCTGGTATAAATCTGTTTATTACAGTTAGAATAAATGTGTTCCAGTATGTTCATCTACATTGCAGATGGACATACAGATATTAGGGTTTTGAAATATAAATATATATATATATATATATATAATAAAATAGAGTGAATATTTATAAACAAGTAATGAAAAGATCTACAATAAACACATGGAACTTAAAAATTACAACAGTTAAAACAATTAAAGAATTAGATTACTCATAGTCCAAAGATTTTCTTAGTAGTAAGGAACATATTGGACACACTGAAGTCAACAGAATCTTTGCTATTTCTCAGGTACACAAGGAATTCTATTACAATCTTTTAGAGCTTTGCCAAATCCTATTACATGAATATTATCTCACCAGAGCATTTTTTTTTTTTCATTTAACATTCTCTTGTTTGCAGAAAGAGCTCCTTTTTTCCTTTTTTATTTCTTCCAGGTCTGAAATTTATTTCATTGGATATGACAGGTACTTGGGCCAAATATATTGTACATGCTAAGAAACAATAGAGGAATTAAATCACTTCAACCTTGGGAACCTTGAAAAACTTAACACTTTTGAAGATGATAGAAGACAGAGTCAGTGTTAAACCTTTTATAAGTATACACCTAATGAATTACTGGCACAAATACATTTAACTTGCAAAATTGTGTTGGTTAGAGTGTTCTCTCCTTGCATGTTTACATTTCCAAAAAACTTATAACTTATATCTACCTCTAAACTACGGGCTTTCCAGTGGGGAAAAAATGGACTTTGTTAAAGGGATGAGGCAAATATATATATATATATATATATATATATATATATATATATATATATATATATATTATATTATATATATATATAAAATACAAAATATACAAATATATATATATATTATTATATATATATATATATTATATTATATATATATATAAAATACAAAATATACAAATATATATATATATATATTATATATATATATATATATATATAAAATACAAAATATAAAAAATATAAAAATAGAAATATATGAAAAAAATACCAAAGTTACTTTAGTTCATCAGGTGAGCAATGCATCTAGTTCAAAAGTATAGCTCAAAAAAAAAAAAAATAGCTTGGATAAAGGACAAAATAAATTGATGTATGTGAGAAAAATATAATGCTTATAATCAAATTTTCTTTTTCCTGTCAAGGTTAAATTTTTCCTGAAATATATTGTATATAGGATCTGAATCCATTTGTTTTCAGCAATATAGAAATACTGTGTATTATATCGTACTGTTGTTAATGTTCAATTTATTCCATCCTTAATATATTGCCTTCAGAATTTGAGAGATTTCATACTATAATAATGAATTTAGGATGTTAACTCCACATGTTCTCTTTTATATAGTGGTTTTAATTTATAATATTCCTCTTAATATTGCATAATCTTCATGCTAAGGGTGACGGAGCACTGGAACGGGCTGCCCAGGGAGGTGGTTGAGTCTCCTTCTCTGGAGATATTCAAGAATTGTCTGGATGACTACCTGGGAAACCTACTCTAGGGAACTTGCTTTGGCAGAGGGGTTGGACCCAATGATCTCTTGAGGTCCCATCCAACCCCTACAATTCTGTGATTCTGTGGTACTGAGAGAGCTGGCAGAGGAGCTGGCCAAGTCACTTTCCATCATTTATCAGCAGTCCTGGCTATCAGGGGAGGTCCCAGTCAACTGGTGGCTAGCAAATGCGATGCCCATCTACAAGAAAGGCTGGAAGGTAGACCCGGGAAACTATAGGCCTGCTAGTTTGACTTGAGTGCCAGGGAAGCTCATGGAACAGATTATCTTGAGAGTCATCATGAAGCACTTGCAGGGCAAGCAGGCGATCAGGCCCAGTCAGCATAGGTTTATGAAAGGCAGGTCCTGCTTGACAAATCTGATCTCCTTCTATGACAAAGTGACGCATTTGGTGGATGAGGCAAAGGCTGTGGATGTGGTCTACCTTGACTTCAGCAAGGCTTTTGACACTGTTTCCCACAGCATTCTCCTCAAGAAACTGGCTGCTCTTGGCTTGGACTGGCATACACTTCGTTGGTTAGAAACTGGCTGTGTAGCCAGGCCCAAAGAGTCATGGTGAATGGAGTCAAATCCAGTTAAAGGCTGGTTACTAGTGGCATCCCCAGTGCTCAGTACTGGGACCAGTTCTCTAATATCTTCATCGATGATCTGGATGAGGGGGGATTGAGTGCACCATCAGAAAGTTTGCAGGTGACACCAAGTTAGGTGTGTATGTCCATCTGCTCGAGGGTAGGAAGGCTCTGCAGGAGGATCTGGATAGGTTGCACCGGTGGGCTGAGGTCAACTGTATGAAGTTACAGAATCACAGAATCACAGAATTGTCTAGGTTGGAAGAGACCTCAAGATCATCGAGTCCAACCTCTGACCTAACGCTAACAAGTCCACCACTAAACTATATCACTAATTTTTCATTAATGACTACAATTAACTTAAACTGAGAAATATGTCTGACCAGCTTAAGTTCTCTTTATTTTATTGCAGACATCCTTGACTTTGTTAGTCATGTGAGATCTACTTGTTTCTCATATCTTGCTAATGTGGTTTAGCTTAGTTTATTTAGCCTTCTTCAGACTGTCTCTTTCAAGTTGATACTGTCCAATGGAAAAAGAAAAAGGATAGAATTTGCCCCAATGCAAGTGATAGACAACTTTCTGACAATTACAATCAATATTTTAAATTTCTTTTTTCAAATTATTTTGTTATTTGAAGTAAACACTTTTGTAATTTCTAAAGTACATTCTTATTTCAAGTAGGAAATCTGTATTTTTTTAAATTAACTTTGGATCTAGTCTTTCAATCAGAGATGATTTGCTCAAATAGTCCACATATATTGAAGATATAATTATTTTCTTTCCTCCTCGTGTTTTAGAGGGAGATCAGATCTTAACTTAACTGCATATCTCACATGACTCTGTTCTAATTTTTGACATTCACTCCAAAAATAAAAATTTAGATTTCCTTTTTCTTCCTGTTAAAAATCTCAGGTATCTGAAAATTTCATTTTCTAGATACTAAATACAGTATGTCAGTTCTTACTATAAATAGTAGTACTTTTTATATCAGAGAATTAAAATGTCTTTTTCATTTTCTTCTCTATTATTTTTTAAGTCTAAGTAGAGTCACAGTACCATTTTTTTAGTATTATTATTTCCAAAAGATTTTCACATATAATTCTGCAATTATTACTACTATTTAGTGCTTTCACTCCAGTTACTGTAACTCTAGACATTGATCTCTCTGGATTAATTAGGAATAAATGAGTTAGGACTACTTCATGTCCTTTGGGCTATTTTAACAAATAGCTAATGGGGTTGAGAAAATAGCTTCTGGGGATAGAAATTTCTGTTCAGAACTTTGTTATGCTCTGACATTAAATCAGTTTTAGATTTCAGTGACCATTCTCACTTATATAAATATAACAGATATTTATTTAAAACAACAAAAAACAAAACAAAACAAAACAAAAAAACTAACTAAATATACAAGATCTAGATGATTGAAGTTGAATATCTTACACAGGGGCTGAAAGATAAAATGAAAACTGGCATCGAAGAAAGTATCCCAGATAACCTAAATTAGATTCAACACAACAGAAAAGATACAAATGCAGTTTAAAGTGAAGTGCAGTAGTGCATAAGATGTGGGAAGACTGGACAGCATTCACAAGATAAGGAGGGTAGTAGGCACACTCCCACAGGGTCAAGTAAAAAAAGACTGAAGCAACTCAGGAGCATTTAACAAAACTTGGATGATACACAATACCTTGTTTCCATGGATTTTGCATGTTTGATTCAAGATCACACAAAGTAAATTACTTCTATCTTGTTGAATCTCAGACTTTTATATGAATTAACAGATTGACATCATGAATTTTCTATTGATGACAGAAGCAGATAGACATCCAGGGAGTATATCTGTCCAGTTCTACCCCAGTAGAGGATTCTCGTATGCACTGGAAAAACAAGACAAACACAGACAGTTCTTATGGTGAAACCTATCTCAAAGCACTGACAGTGAGTTCTCAACTACATCTGCCCTGCAGTTTAGGTATGTGCAAGGGGGAGTGGAAAAGGGAAAATAAGTATAGATGAACCATTAACAACTTTATTTCCTTATGACATGATTGCGGAGGGAGACCAGTAGGTAAAAAGAATCACAGGAACAACTTAGGAAGTGGGTTTTAGATATGGAGAAAATCAAAGACTGATTTTGATGGAATGATGGGATCAGTGAAGTCATCTTCATCTAATGAACTAAATTAGAAAAGCACTAAGTAGTGAAGACAATAGTGCTTGATTGGGAAAGACATCTAACATGAACCTGTGGATGAACCCCTGTAGATGCTTGAACGGATGGTGGAACTCTGCGTCTAAGGGTTGGGCAACCATCCAGTAGCCTCTGGCCCCTTTCCCCTTTCTCTTCCCCACCCCCTCTTTTTTTTCTTTTTTTTATATATATATTTTTTTTTCTTTTTTTCCTTTCTCATGCTTTCCCTGTTTGCTATTTTACATAGCAGAACCAGAACAAAAATCCCAACTGCCTCCAACTAGTTCTATTATTTCTTAACCTCTCTAGAATTGGTGCTTTCTCTTACTAAAATCAACATATTAAAATGGCCATAATCACTTTATTGCATGGAAATAATTTCTGCAGATAGGCAATAATCTATTTCCAGTCCTGGATATCTGTTGCACTTTATAGATACTTCATTCTTCTATTAAAGGCATTTGATTTACGACAATACCTTTCAACAGTAAAAGATTGAGGGTTAGCAATAACTTAAAATGCAGGAGAAGAAATATTCCTTTACAATGAAAATATCCTTATATTCAAGAACAGTTCAAGAAATGGTTATAAATTATTTCAACATTATTATGATTCTTTGTCTTTATCTTCATTAACTCACTATTCCTTCTTAGAGATTACAGTGGTCTCACTAATCAGTGTATTTCTGACACTTTCTGACTGTGACTGATTTCTACTTCAAGTTAATAATCTATATCTATAAATAATTTTCTCTCTTGGTTACTAAGCATAATCATAAGTGTATTGAGCTATACAATACTTGTAGAATAAAACTTTTCAGATAAAATTCCCATTATGGACACAAGTTTATCAATATTTTATGATATACTTATATGTTGTATAGAGAGGAAAAAAAGCTGTATGCAGAATTCTGATTAAAACATTTAAATCATTTTCTCTACATCTCCTGATAACCAACTTTGCAATTTAGTGTCTGTCTTGGTTATGTTCCCAGCAGGTTAATAAAAATTAATTAGCAATACATCTCAAATGCTCTCTGAGCAAGTGTACTAATTGCATGGCACCAGAATGATACTCGGTAAATAAAGTGAAGCCATAACCATTTGTTTCAGAAAAGTCATATACACAGTTTACATATATATTTCGTGTTATATTCTAGCCTTTACTCAGAGTTGCAGACAGGAGGCATAAAGACTATTTATGAGTTTTGGGTGAAACTCTTCAACCAGTACACAACAGATAAAAAAATATATTCATTTAGTTTATGTCATATTCCTCTCTCATCATTTCTATCATATTTTTTTCCCTGGTTCATTCTCCCTCTATGCCAGAAATGTTGCTCTTCATATTAGAAAGGACACTTGAGGAAAAGTGACCTCCCAAGAAACACCTGGATGACTAAAGCAAACAAACTTACAGATTCTGAACAGGGTCAAAAATGAAAACAAAAGTAAAGCAACATTTTTATATATACAAATCGAAAATATAAATAGATGTTATACATAACAATAAAAGTTACTAAAATAACTAACTCAATTGTTTCGGATTTATGAGGTATTGGAAAATCTGCTTCCAATCTGTTTTTACATATACAAATTCAAAATGTGAGTAATTGTTATATATAACAATAAAAGTTACTAAAATAACTAACTAAAATAAAACTGGATTTGTGAGGCATTTGAAAATCTGTTTCCAATCATTGCAGCTTTTTTTTTTTCTTCTGTTAAACAAATTGGAAGTAATATATGAGACATAATTGAAAATTCTTTTCAGTAGCTTTCTTAAATTGCTTTCCTACCTACCAGCATAGAATGTGTTTCTTGTTGAATTCCTCTTCCACTTTCAGAAAACAGGGAGGGAGATTTTTCTCTCTTAGTTTAGTTCATGGAATGCGGACAGGGGAAGTAAAAAAAAAATCCAAATACCAACTATTTACATTGTATACATTATGGCAAAAAATGTATTTTACTTCCAACTGTTGTAATTATACATTTCAATACATTTAATGTAGGAATTAATTAATTCCAAAAACATAAAACTGTTATTTTTGAATTGGAGAAAAAGAACTTTGCTCATATTGTGGTTTCTGGAAGTTTCTAACTCATTTCTAAAAGAATAGAAGTTTCATGCACTCAAAAGAGGTCTAAAACTTCTGTCAACATCATAGTTTGAAAGACAGAAACAGTAGATGTGAAAACCTCATACATATTCAGATACTGAAACTAGTATATTAAAGCAATGCTGAGTTAAAATCATAGAATCATTAAGTTAGAAAAAGACTTCCAAGATCATCTGGTCCAACCATCCGCCTACCACCCATATCACACATTAAACAAAGTCCCTAAGCACCACATCCAACCTTTCCTTAAACACCCTCAGGGATGGTGACTCCACCACTTCCCTGGGCAAACCCATTCCAATGCTTGACTACTCTTTCTGAGAATAAATGTCTTCCAGTTTTCCACCTAAGCCTTCCATGGTGCATCTTGAGGCCATTCCCTCTAGTCCTTTCACTAGTTATCTGGGAGAAGAGGCCAGCCCCCAGCTTCCCACAACTTCTTTTCAGGGAGTTCAGAGAGCAATAAAGTCTCCCTTGAGCCTCCTCTACTCTGGACTAAAAAAAAAAAAACAGTTCCCTCAGTTTCTCCTCATAAGACTTCTGTCTTCTGGGCCCTTCCCCAGCTTTGTAGCCCTTCTCTGGAAGGGGTCCAGAGGCCCTACCAGGGTGTCGATGTCCTTCGTGTAGTGAGTGACCCAAAACTGAACACAGTACTCTAAGTGCAGCCTTTACGGAGAAGATCACCACCCTAGCCCTGATGGTTACACTATTTCTGATATAAGCCAAGATGCTCTTGGCCTTCTTGGCCACCTGGGCATACTGCCAGCTCATGTTCAGCCAAGCATCAATCAGCACCCTCAAGTCCTTTTCCTCTGCACAGCTTTCCAGCCAATCTGCCCCAAGCCTGTAGCGTTGCATGGGTTTATTGTGGCCAAACTGCAGGATCCCACACTTGGTCATGTTGAGCCTCAGTCCATTAGCCTCTACCAATTAATCCAACATGTCCAGATCCCTCTGCAGGGCCTTCTTACCCGTCAGTACATCAACACTTCACCCAATTTGGTGTCATCTGCGAACTTACTGAGGGGGCACTCAATTCCCTCATCCAAATCATCAATAAGTTTGTTAAAGAGGATGGGCCCCAACACTGACCCCCTGGGGAATACCATCAGTGACTGGTTGCCAGATGGATTTCACCACTACTCTCTGGACATGGTCATCCAGCCAGTTTTTAACCCAGCAAAGAGTGTACATGTCCAAGCCATGGGCTGCCAGCTTCTCCAGGAGAATACTGTGGGAGACTTTGTCAAAGGTTTTGCTGAAGTCTAGGTAGATTTCATCAACAGCATTTCCCTCATCCACAAGGCATGTCATCCGGTCATAGAAGGAGATGTGTTGATCAGGCAAGTCTTGCCTTTCATGAACCCATGCTGACTGGGCCTGATCCCCTGGCTGTCCCATACATGCTGTGTGATTGTCTTCAGGATGACCTGTTCCATCTCCTTTCTTGGCACCAAGGTTAGGCTGACAAGCCTGTAGTTTCCGTGGTCCTCCTTGTGACACTTGTTATAGATGAGCATCACATTAGCCAGTCTCCAGTCACCTGGGACCTCTCTGGATGATCCTGACCACTGACAGATGATAGAAAGTGGCCCACAAATCACATCTGCCAACTCCTTCAGCACTCTCAGGTTGATCCCATCTGCCCCATGGACATGTGACAGTCCAGGCGGAGCAGCAGGTCTCTAACTGTTTCCACCTGTACTGTGGTGGTGTTCTTCTGCTCCCTGTCCCAGTCTTCCATGTGAGGAGGATGAGTACTCCAAGGATTAGTGATTTGACTAGTAATATACAGATATAAATAATTTATTAAGAACCTCAGCCTTTTCCTGATCCTCAATAGTCATGTTCCTCCCTTTGTCCAGTAAAGGACAGAGATTCTTCTTGGCCCTCCTCTTACCGTTAATATATTTGTAAGAGCATTTTCCTTAACCATAGTGGTCAGGTTGAGCTCATGCTGGGCTGTGGCCTTCCTGATTTTTTCTCTGCATATTCTGGCAACTTCTTTCTAATCTCCCTGAGTTGCCTGTCCCTTCTTCCACAAGACATAAACTCTCTTTTTCTCCCAGACACTCAGCAAAAGTTCAGTGTTCTTCCCCACTGTTTCATTTTATGACACACAGGGACAGCCTACTCCCCCACCTTTAAGACTTCCTTCCTGGGGAGTGTCCAGCCTCCCTGAACCCCTCTGCCCTTCAGGACTGACTCCCAAAGGACCCTTCCTACCAGTGACCCGAAAAGTTCAAAGTCTGCCCTCTGGCATTCCAAAGTAGCAGAGTTAATGCCCCCCTCCTGACTTCACCATAAATAGAGAACTCTATTATTTCGTGGTCACTCTGCCCAAGAGTCACCCTGTCCCCACATTTCCCACTAGTCCTCCTCTGTTTATGAGCAGCAGGTCTAGTGGGGCACACACTCTGGTAGGCTCACTAAGCAGCTGAGTCAGGAAGCTGTCTTCCATGCACTCCAGGAACCTTCTAGACTGCTTCCTCAGAACTGTATCGTATATGCAGCATATGTCTGGGAAGTTAAAGTACCGCATAAGAACAAGCACTGGCAATTGTGTGACTTCTGCCAACTGTTGCAGAATGCCTCATCCATCTCTTCATCCTGGTTTGGAGGTCTATAACAGACACCAAAGAGGATGTCCACCTTGTTGGCCATCTCCCTGATCCTTATCCATAGGGACCTCACTTTACCATTCCCAACCCTGAGCTCAACAACACTGAAATGCCCTCTAAAATAGGGAGCCGTGCCACCGGCTCTCCTTTGTTGCCTGCTCCTTCTGAAGAGCTTATAAAAACTCATTGCAGCACTCCAGTCATGGTAATGGTCCTACCACATCTCATTGATGATAACCAAGTCATAGTTTGCCTGCCATGCAATGGCTTCCAGTTCCCTCCGTCTCCTCCTTTCCAGGCTGAACAATCCAAGTGACTTCAGCTGCTCCTCATATGTCTTCTCCTCCTGACCCTTCACCATCTCATATACATCCTTTGGACATTCTCTAACAGTTTTATATCTTTCTTATATTATGGTGCCCAAAACTGCACACATGGTAAGGCCACACCAGCAAGGAGTAGAGTGGGAAAATCAGTTCCCTTGTCCAGCTACCATTTCTGTGCTTGATGCACCCCAGGGCACCTTCTTCCCTTCTGGCTGCCAAGGCACGCTGCAGGCTCATGTTCAGCTTCCTGTCAGTCAAAACCCTCAGATCCCTTTCTGCAGGGCTGATCTTCAGGCTCTCATCCCCCAGTCTGTAGATATAAACAGAGTTGCCCCTTCTCAAGTGTAGAATCCATCACTTGCTCTTATTAAACCCCATGTTGTTGGTGATTGCCCAACTCTCTAATTTGTCTAGATCTCTCTGCAAGGCCTCACCACCCTCAACAGAGAAAGGTCATATTGCATTTTACGTTGTTTTCAATCTCAGTAGTGGTTAGTTTCTTGGAAGGTGTATTTATCTGTTTATATCTTCTGTCATTCATACAGCAAAAATAGAAGTAACTTCCTTACCTTGATCAATTTGCATGAACAATCCGTTTTGCATGAACAATCAGATTTACTGATTCAATAGATAGCTCATTAGTGTTGCTTTAGAGCACAGATGCTCACTAGGGATGCCAGAGATCCACAGATCTGTTCTTGTATATGTGCAGGAAATAAATACTATTGAAGGAATATATATCATAAGAACTGTTCATAGTTGAGTACACAAAGGAATGATAAATGATAAAATTGCCTTGCAGCAGTTCTTCTTTTCAGAATTCCATTCATTTTCGAAGTAGCAGAATACATTACCAATCTTTAATTATCAACACTTTCTCCATAAATTAAACTTTTATTATTATTATTATTATTTAAATGTGCTTAATGTCAATGTCTTATAATGGACATTCTCAAATTTTCTCTTTGTTTGTTTGTTTGTTTGTTTTCCTTACAGAAGTTTATGTTTCCATTGATCTCTGTTGTTTTTGACTGAATAATAGATGCATATGTTAGAAGTTTCCAGCTAGAGTTCTGCTTTTGTGTATGCCTCACTGAAATTAGCTGCAAAAACTCTCCTTGTTTTTCACTTAGAGCAAAAATGTTTGATCCTTAGTGACAGATAACAATAACTTGATGGATCAAATATTTGAGAAAGCTACTTGTCTAGAATTCAGAAAGGATCAGCAAATCTCAAATTGCTTAAGAGTTACTTGTAGCAGATAAAAGATAATGCCAATACATACACTTATAAGATATCCTTACTTACTCAACAAGTCGTATTTCAAGACAAATATATTAACAAATTAATGACATTCAGTGAGTTGCCAAATGCAAGTAGTTACAAAGAGAATAATTTTCACTTAAAGAATACATTTGAGTAGTGACTTTAATTACTGAGCTTGTTTCCTTCAAAATAATTTATATAGGGTTTCAGAAAGGAAGAATACATACAAAACATACTAGATTTCTTAAGGATTTTATTTAAAAATAGTCTATATTATCAATCTTATTTATGTATATCAATAGACCTAGGTGAAAGTGGTTGTGAAGTGATTAAGAATAATTTAAGATAAGTTATTGTTATGGCTTCACTTTGAGAGATTGTAAGAAAAATAGGCTTTGAAATGATCATGGATACAGAGTTTCCCACTGTGGTGATTTTGCATCCTCCTAATTTTGTCTGGAGTGACACACATACACAAAAATAATGTTCTAACCCCCCCCCCCCATGTCTGCATCCCATCATCTCTTTTTACTTCTGTAAATTAATGAAAAAAGATGTCATATAAAAGATGCAACTAATGTAATATCATTCATGTAAGAAGAATGATTATGAAAAAGCTCTTGAGATCCCAGCTATTAGTTGTCTGAGCTAATACTGCTATTGTGAGATGTGATTGAAACAGAAACTAAAGACAAAAATAATGTGTAATTGGACAAAGATAATATTGCCTCTCTTTTTGATGTCTGAGGAATCTTTTCTGAAGTATCAACACATAGCTCTGAAGATTTGTTTTGTTTTGTTTTTGAGAAGATGAAAGAAGACCTGACTCAGTGGTCCAGAAGAAAGGACCAGAATAAGTGCTTTGCATTTAGAAAATATTCAGGTCATCAAAGACAAAATTAATGGGTTATTAGACCATATTCTACAGTTAGAAAAAAAGAATCAAATTTTTCATAATATAGGTTTCTTCAGTTTATCAGATACTGCTGTAAGTGCAAGTCGTTAAAGATGCATAAACTGACACTCAGAGTAGAAATAAGACATTTATTGATTATAAGATAAATTCAGCTGTGTTAGAAATTGTTCATTGTTTCCTACGTTTAAGGTTCATAAATATTTTTATTGAATTATTTTGATTTAATTATATTTTTTATTTATTTTATTTTTATTCATTCCACTTGAGAGCTTGTGGGTAAAATTTAAGGACTGGACCAACAAAGGACATCTTGTGGTTGGGGTCCACTACAAGACACCTGATCAAGAGAAGCCTGTTGATGAGGTCTTCTTGCTCCATCTACAGGAAGCACTGCACTCACATGTTCTCATCCTCCTGGCTGATTTCAACCACCCATATGTTTGCTGGTAAAGCCACATGGCAGGCAATAAGCAATCCAGGAGACTCCTGGAGTCCACTGAGGACAGCTTCCTCATTCAGGTATTAGACAAACCAACAAGAGAAGAAGCATTACTGGACCTCACCAATACAGAAGAGCTCATTAAAGAGGTTAAAAATGGAGGAAACCTAGGTTGCAGTGACCACACCCTGGTTGAGTTTGTGATCTCAAGGGACATGGGCCTGGTTAAGAGCAAAGTCAGGACCCTGAACTTCAGAAGAGTTAAATTCCAGCTCTAGCTGTTTAAAGAATTAGTGGAGGAGATCCCATAGGACACGGTCCTTAGGGACAGAGTATCTGATCAGAGCTGGCAACACTTTAAGGATATTTTCCTTTGAACGCAAGAGCTCTCTATTCCCATATGCAATAAATCAAGCAGGGAAGGTAGGAAACCAGGTTGGTTGAATCTGCTGGTCAAATTTAGACAAAAGAAGGAAATGCACAGACAGTACAAATAGTGCCATGTGCCCTGGGAAGAGTACAGAAATGTTGTCCTGATGTGCAGGGATGGGATCAGGAAAGCCAAGGTACAGATGGAACTAAACTTGGCAAAGGATGCAAAGAATAACAAGAAGGGGTTCTACAGGTACATTGGCCTCAAAATTAAAACTAGGGAGAGTGTAGTGCCTCTGACAAATGAAGATAGAGAAAATGGCAGATGTGGAGGAAGCAGAGGTACTTAACCTCTTGGCCTTGGTCTTCACTAGTAGTCAGGCTTCCCACATCTCTTGTGCCCCCAAACTTCTAGGCAGGGGCAGAGGAGTGGACGCCCTCCCACTGTAAGTGAAGAACATGTTTGTGACCTCCTGACACAAATTAATAACTACAAGTCTATGGGCCCTGATGACATGCATCTCAGGGACCTGAATGAATTGGCTAATGTAGTCACCAATTCACTCTCCATCATATCTGTAAAATCATGGCAGTCAGATGAAGTCCCTGGTGACTGAAAAAAAGGAAACATGACTCCCATTTTTAAACAGGGAAGAAAGGAAGGCCAGGGAAACTACAGACTGGTGAGCCTCACCTCTGTGCCTGGCAAGATCATGCGACAAATCCTCCTGGAAACAATGTTAAGGCACATGCAGGACAAGGAGGTGATCTGAGAGAGCCAGCATGGCTTTACCAAGGGTAAATCATGCCTGACCAAACTGGTGGCTTTCTATGATGGAGCAACTGCATCAATTGACAAGAGAAGACTGACTGATGTAATCTATTTGGACTTTATAAGGCATTTGTCCAAGTTCCACATGACATCTTAATCTCTAAATTGGAAAGATAGGGTGGACCATCCAGTGGATAAGGAATTGGCTCAATGGTTTCACCCAGAGAGTAGCATTCAATGGTTCTATGTCCATTCGGAGGCTGGTGACAAGTGGTATTCTTTAATGTTTTGTTTTGGGATTAGTGTTTTTCAATATTTTTATCAATGACATAGATAGTGAGACTGAGTGCACCCTCAGAAAGTTTTCAGATGACGCCAAGCTGAATGGTGCAGTTGGTACAACAGAAGGAAGGGATACCATTCAAAGAGACCAGGACAGGCTGAAGAAGTAGGCCCATGTGAACCACATGAGGTTCAACAAGCCCAAGTGCAAAGTGCTGTACTTGAGTAGTGGCAATCCTAGACAGGGGTACAGACTCGGAGAAAAACTCATTGAGAGCAGCCCTGAAAAGAAGAATTTGAGGGTTCTGGTGGACAAAAGACTCAACATAAGCTGTCTGTGCACACTTGCAGCCCAGAAAGCCAACTACATCCTGGGCTACATCAAAAGAGGTGTGACCAGCAGGTCGAAGGAGATGATTGTCCCCCTCTACTCTTTTCTCATGAGTCCCTACCTGGAATACTGCAACCAGGTCTGGGGACCCCAGCACAAGAAACATGTGGAGCTGTTAGAATGAGTCCAGAGTAGGGCTCCAAAAATGATGAGAGGGCTGTAACACCTCTCCTACAAAGAAAGTGTGGGGATGTTCAACCTAGAGCATAGAAGGCTCTGTGGAGACCTTATTGTGGCTTTTCAATACTTAGAGGGTTCTTATAAAAAGGGTGGAGAAGGACTCTTTACACATGTAGATAATGATAGGACAAGGGGGATTGGTTTTAAACTGAAAGAAGGGAGATTTAGATTGGATGTTAGTAAAAAATTCTTTACTCATAGGGTGGTGAGGCACTGGAAGAAGGTTGCCCAGAGAGTTTGTTGGTACCCCATCCCTGAAGGTGGTCAAGGCCAGGCAGGTTGTGGTCTTGGCCAGCCTGATCCAGTGCCTATGATGCCATGGGTGTGGGGGGGAGAGGGGGGAGAGAAGAAGGGGGGAGTTTAGATAATCTTTAATGTCCTGTTGTGGTTCCGCTCGAGTGGGCAGCTGAGCTCCACCACAGCCGCTATCTCACTCCCCCTCCTCAAAGAGGAACAGAGAGAAAATACGATGAAAAAGGCTCAAAGGTTGAGATAAGGACAAGAAGATCATGCAGTAATTATTGTAATGGGGAAAACAGACTCGGCATAGGGAGATAGTAAGATTTACTGCTTATTACTAACAAGCTAGAGAAGTGAGAAACAAAGGAAAGAAACCAAAAGAACCTTTCCCCCCCATCCACCCTCTTCTACCTCCTCCCCCTGAGTGGCGCAGGAGAACGGGGAAATGGGGGTTATGGTCAGTCTACAGCGCTTCTTCTCTGCTGCTCCTTCTCGGTCACTCTCGTACCCTGTGCTGTGGGGTCCCTCCCACGGGACGCAGTCCTTGATGAACTGATCCGTCATGGGCTAACCACAGGCAGCAGCTCTTCCAGAACTGCTCCAGATATGGGTCTGTACCACTGGGTCCATCCCTCAGGAGCAAACTGATCCAACCTGGGTCGCACATGGGCAGCAGCTCCTGCCAGGTCACCTGCTCCTGCGTGGGCTCCTCTCCACGGGCTACAGGTCTGGCCTGGAATCTGCTTGGGCAGGGGTCTTGCACAGGCAGCAGCCTTCATCAGTGCAGGTCCGCCTCCTCCACTGTGGTCTCCTCCATGGGCTACAGCATGGAACCCTGCTCCACCATAGTACTCCATGGGCTGCAGGGGGAAGTCCTGCTTCACCATGGTCCTTACCACAGGCCGCAGGGGACTTCTGCTCCGGCACCTGGAGCGCCTCTTCCCCTCCTTCTGCACTGACCTTGGCTCCTGCAAGGCTGTTCCTCACTCCTCTCACTCTCCCAGCTGCTGTGTAGCACAGTGGTTTTTTTCCCTGTCTTAGATATGCTCTCACAGTGGTGCAAAACAACATCGCTTATTGGCTCGGCTCTGATAAGCAGTGGGGCCCTTACCAAACATGGGGCAGCTTCTAGATCCTTCTCACAGAAACCACCCCTATGTACCCGTGCTACCAAAACCTTACCACGTAAACCCTACATGTCCTTTCCAGCCCAAGCTCCTAAGCTTCTCACAAAGAAGTAAGTGTTTGGAAAAACACTATCATGGGACTAGACACCAGTTCATTTGCCAGTGGACTAATGGCTTGGGAGAGTCAGATATTGCAGAGCAAATGGAGGCTCTCAGTACCATCAGCAGTAGTACCATCAATAGAGCTTTATGAAGCACGTGGAATTTCTTTTAATTTTTCATCTGAATTTTCAGTTCTAAGTATTCATGAACAAAATAATCAGCACTTTACTCTGATATGTCCTCTATAACTTTGATAGGTAAAAACACTTCCTCTGGTAGTTTAAATGTAAAAATCTGTTGCCTCAAAGGTGTAGTTCCTGCATACAGTCCAGCATCACTCTTGGGAAATGGCTAGTTGCTATGAACAAATCATGTCCTTTAAGATACCCCTAATGATTGAGACTGGTACTCACTGATCTTTCCTACTAGGATATTTCTAGATTTGTTATTTTTCTTTAGCAGACTAGTGTTGTAATATATAAGCAATAAAAGGAGACAGAATATAAAAGATCTGTGAAAGGAAAAAAAAAAAAAAAGTATTCCTGCTGTTGCTAAAGGATAAAAGTTCTTCAAGTACAAAGAAACAAGTGGTGAAACCCTGTCACTCATCCAGATACTGTCTCATTTTATTCTGCCTCTGACAATTTAAAAAAATATCTATATGTGATTTGGTTGCAAACTACATTCTATTTTGTGGAACACTGTCCATATTCAAGCAGCAAAAACAAGACAACTCGGAATGTGAAAATTTAGTCACTCAGAATTCAAAGTGGACTGAAAACCAAACTCAAAGTATTGCATGTTGTACTGGATTCATGAGTTAAGGTTTTGGTAACAAGGGAGCTGCAGGGGTGACTTCTATGAGAAAAGTCCAGAAGTTGCCCCACATTAGTGTGGTGGTTTTACCGTGCTGGGCAGCTAAACCCCACAACCGCTCTCTCACTCCCCCTCTTTTAGATGAGGAGGGGGAGAAGTAAAGCAAAGAACAACTCACGGGTTGAGATAAGGATAATTTAATTAAAAAGAAATAATAATAATAATTAAATAAAGATTATTATGAACTAAACAATTTAACTAAAGGGAAATAAAAAGGGAAAGGGGAAAAGGGAGGGGGAAAGGGAAAAAATAAAAAGAAGGGAGGAAAATAAACAAATAAAACAAATGAAGGCTATGTGGAAGTGCAGAGGAAAGAAATTACTCTCTCCTTCCCACAAATGAGCGATGATTGACCACATCCTTGACGCAGGGCCTCAACGGATATAGCCGGTGTTCAAGAGGAGGAACGACGTTTTCCCAATGAGAGCCCACCCCTCCCCTCTTCTTCCTGTTTCCACCTTTTATTGCTGAGTGTGACATCACATGGTATGGAATATCCCTTTGATTGGTTTAGGTCAGCTGCCCTAGTGATGTTTCTCTCCTCACTTTTTGCCCACCCCCTAGGAGGGTTAGAGAAAGGCCCGATGCTGTGCCACTGCTTCTCAGCAGTAAACACAACACAGGTGTGATAACACTGCTGTTCCAGCTAGAAGTGCAGAGTACAGCACTGTATGGGCTGCTGCTGGGAAAGTTTACATTCCAGCCAGACCCAGTACAGTTAGATAAGAGACAGTTGCAGTCAGCTTCAAAAGGGACCCATGGGTGGCAAAAGCTCAATCAATGAGTGATGCTAGTTTGTGTCTTTATGATGTTTAACATATTTAGTAAAGGAGAAAAAAAAATGCTGTGCAACAGCATCTGGGGGAGAGGAGTGAGAAAATGTTGAGAAAAATAACCCTGCATACACTAAGTTCAGTGAAGAAAGAGTGGGAGGAGGTGTTCCGAGCACCTGTTCCAGGCAAGCAGGAATTCCCCTGAAGCCCATGGAGAGGACCATGGTGGAGCAGGCTGTTCCCCTATGGCCCATTGCATACCATGCCAGAGCAGATATCTGTGCTACAGTCCATGGAGGAGCCCACTGTGGAACTGTTTCCTGGATGGAACTGCAGCCTGTGGACTGTAGCTCATGGTGGAGCTGCAGGTCCAGCAGGAGTTGCAGCCCAGGTAGGACCCAGTCAGTCCTTGTAGACTGCATCACATGTTGTGTACCCATGCTGGAACAGTTCTTGAGGAACTGCAGCCCTTAAGAAGCCCATTCTGGATCAATTCCTGAAGGATTGCATCCTATGGGATTGAACACCACAGTGGAGTAAAGGAAGAGAGCGAGGATGAAGGAACAAAAGAGATGAAGTGCTATGGACTGATCACAACCCTATTCTCCACCCTCTGAACTACTCAGGGGAAGAGGTGGGTGGGGAGAGGGTAGTTTTAGTTTGCTTTTAGTTCTCATTACTATATACTACTACAAACTGAAAATAAATTAAAATAGTCTTCCCTATGCAGAGGCTGTTTTGCCCATGCAAGTAATTTATGAGTGATCTCCCTGCCCTTATCTTATGCCACAAGTTTTTTTGTTTGTTTGTTTGTTTGATTGATTGATTGATTTTTCTTTTGTTTGTTTGTTTGTTTGTTTTTCCCTCTCCCTGTGCCCTGGGGTGGATGAAGAACAAGTCATGAGCTTATAGGTAAGGATTAAACAGCAGGCTAATATTTGTGACACAGTTGTGGGTATTTACTGTGGGCCACCTGATCAGGAAGAAGTCGTCAATGAGGCATTCTACAGAGAGCTGTAAGCAGCCTTATGACCAGAGAACCTGGTTCTCATGGGATACTTCAACCACCCTGATATCTGATGGAAAGACAACACATCTAGGCACAAACAGTCCAAAAGATTCCTGCAGAGCACTGATGATAACTTTTTGATACAAGTGGTGGTGAAGCTAACAATGAGAGGTGTTCTGCTAGGCTTTGTACTAATAATTAAAGAAAGACCAGTTGGAGATGTGAAGGGTGGCCTTGACGACAGGGGCCTTGAGCTGGTAGAGCTCATGATCCTGCATGGAGGAAGCAGGGCAATATGTAGGATTGCAACACTGGACTTCAGGAGAGCAAGCTGCTGTTTCTTCAAGAGCCTACTTGGAGGAATCCCAAGGGTTAGGACCCTAGAAGAAATGGGAGTCCAAAAAGAAACTGGTTAATATTCAAATATCACTTCCTCCAAGATCAAGATCAGTGCATATCTATGGGTAAGAAATCAGTCAAAGAGGACAGAAGACCTGCATAGATGAGGAAGGAGCTCCTGGAAAAAAATCAAATAGAAGAGGAAGGAAGCTTACAGAATGTAGGAAAAGAGACAGACCACTTGGGAAGAATATAGGAATGTTATCAAGAGCATGCTGGAATGTGACAAGGAAGGCTAAGGTCCATTGGGAAATAAATCTGGCAAGGAATGTCAAGGAGATCAAGAAGGGCTTCTTAAAATACATCAGAAGTAAAAGAAAGACTAGGGGAAATGTGGGCCTTCTGCTGAATGATGTGGGTGCTCTGGAAAGAAGGATACAGAGAAGGCAGAATTACTGAATGCTTTCTTTGCTTCAGTCTTTATTGCTAAGGCCAGATGTCAGGAATTCCAGACCTTGGAGACAAGAGAGAAAGTATGGAGAAAGGAAAACTTTCCATTGGTCGTGGAGGACTGGGTTAGAGATCACTTAGACAAAGCTGACACCCATGGATCTTGATGGAATACAACCATGAGTGCTGAGGGAGCTGGAAGACGTTATTGCTAGGATAATCTCCCTCATCTTTGAAAGGTCAAGAGGTGCCTGAAGACTGAAAGAAAGCCCATGTCACCCCAGTCTTCAAAAAGAGGAAGAAGGAGGACCCAGGCAATGACAGGCTGGTCAGCCTCACCTCCATCCCTGGAAAGGTGATGAAGAAGCTCATCCTGGAGGTCATCTCCAAGTATGTGGAGGATAAGAAGGTGATTATGAATAGTCAGCATGAATTCACCAAAGGGAAACCATGATTAACCAGTCTGATAGCCTTCTATGAAATGACTGACTGGATAGATGAGGGGAGAGAAGTGAAGTCAATAATGTCTACATTGACTTCAGCAAGGTTTTGGACACTGTCTCCCATAACATCTTTATACATAAACTCAGGAATTGTGGGTTAGATGAATGGACAGTGAAGTGGATTGAGAGCAGGCTGGATGACAGAACTCAAAGGGTTGTGCTCAGTGGTGCAGTCTAGTTGGAGGTCTGTAGTTAATAGTGTCCAGCAGGGATCAGTAATGGGTCCAGTCTTGTTCAACTTATCAATGACCTAAGCAAGTTTTCTGATGATAGAAAACTGTGAGGAGACACTGATAAGCCAGAAGGCTACATTCAGAGAGACCTGGACAGGTTGGATAGCTGCAAGGAGAGGAACCTCATGAAGTTCAACAAAGGAAAATACAGGGTCCCACACCTAGGAGGAATAACCCCATACACCAGTACAGGTTTGGGGCTTTCCTGCTTGAAAGAAGCTCTGCAGACCATGACCTTGGAGTCCTGGTGGACAGCAAGCTAACCATGAGCTGGCAATGGGCCTTTGTGGCCAAGAATCACAGAATCACAGAATCATCTAGGTTGGAAGAGACCTCCAAGATCACTGAGTTCAACCTCTGACTTAACACTAACAAGTCCTCCACTAAACCGTATCACTAAGCTCTACATCTAAACATCTTTTAAAGACTTCCAGGGATGGTGACTCCACCACTTCCCTGGGCAGCCCATTCCAATGTCTAACAACCCTCTCAGTAAAGAAGTTCTTCCTAATATCCAACCTAAATCTCCCCTGGCACAACTTTAGCCCATTCCCCCTCGTCCTGTCACCAGGCATGTGGGAGAATAGACCAACCCCACCTCATTACAGCCTCCTTTAAAGTACCTATAGAGTGCGTAAGGTCGCCCCTGAGCCTCCTTTTCTCCAGGCTGAACAATCCCGGCTCCCTCAGCGGCTCCTCATAAGACTTGTTCTCCAGACCCTTCACCATATTCGTTGCCCTTCTCTGGACTCGCTCAAACACCTCCATGTCCTTCTTGTAGCAAGGGCCCAAAACTGTATTAATTATACATGTATAATCAATATTAAACAGTAAATTAACTATTACAGAGTATGGCCCTGCAATCATGGACTTATGAATATCCAGTTTGCTCAACTATTCCCTGACCTGATGTGCATTGTACTGAAGAGTAGTTTCCTTGCTCCAGCCTTTCAGACTGATCTCTGGGACCTCTCAGCCTGATACCTGGGATCTCTCATTTGATTCTGACACCTTCTTTTTAAATAACTCTTTCCCCTTCATCTGGCATCAGGTCACTGAACCTATTTCCCAGAGATGCATGTCTGTGGAAAGAGAAGATTTTTCCCGGTTGTCAGAAGTCATTGTCTTCCAACCTTCTTCTAATTCAGGAATTTTGAAGAGCTGCTTACTCTTGTCTTTCCTCTTTTATACCTTTAGGTGTTCAGAACCTCATCTCTGCAGTATCTTTGTGAAACTGCTGTCAATCTCTTCATCATCTGCAGTGGTGCTGCTCAATCTAATAATTAATATTTGTTTATTTTATCATTTATTTGAACTAATTTCAGAAAATGAACAAAGAAGTAATCACAAAATCACAAATAATGGTAGACAAGAGCAGCAAAAATATTAGCTAAAGCCACCAGTAAAAGTAACACGGTATAATCATAGTATACAGGCCAGTATCTATCAGACAAGAAAATGGGAGTGTTACAATAAAGGATTTAATAAACGCCTTGTCAGTAGCAGCAGGTAAAATGAATCTCCAAATAATGAACTCATTATGCTTCATTTTATCATTATGGAGAAGTGCAGATAAGCCTTTAGACCCATCATGCTGTAGAGAAGATCAAATTTCATACAAAATCTTGATATAAATAATGTCTTTAGAGGAGTTGATCAACACAAATGTCAGGTTTGTGTAGAATTTCATAAAATAATCAACTTCACTCACAGGAATTAAAGAGATTCAATTAACATCATGCTACACAACAGATTTGGTAAACTTTTCAAAACTATGTAATATTCAGTAACACTTACATAAATATTATCATCATTACAAACTTTGTTAGATTCAAACCTAATCTTTCCTCTTGCTAAATCAGAAGTCTTTTAGGGCAGAGTATATCATAAGAAATTGGAGATGTCTGTGGAGTAACCTTCTACATCCAAGCTAACTAACCTTGACTTCCTTCTTAGTTCTCCCAGTCAAAAGAAATAGGTAATGTTGTGACATTTTTAATCTCACAAATTATAATAACTTATTTCAAAATGAGACAAGTTATACTACACAGTTTTGTGTTTGTTTGTTTTTTTTCCTCTCTGTAAGAGAGACTGTAAAAGCATGTAAAGCATATAAAAAAGCATGTAAAGCATGTAAAAAAGCATGTAAAAATGTCTCTGTCTAGAATTCATCTCATCTAACTTCAGCCATTTACAAGTGAAATATCTTGTATAAAGTAGTTTTCTAAACTCTCCATTGTATGAGTCTTCATCCAAGCTGTGATTCTTTTAATCTGTTTTACACAGTTATTTTAAGATTGGATGAATCACCCAGACTGTATCTATATTTCTTACTTCTGAATGAAACCTACGTGATTAACTTAGAATAAACATGTAAAAAAATCAGGGTAATGGTTCCTTATCTAGAATGACGGCAGTTAACTAGAAAAAGGATGTCACAATCCCCATGATCCTTTGCTCAGAACTCAGAAAGCCAACCTCCAAATTACCCTCAGTATTTATTGTGAATAAGGTATGTACATGTTTTTTACCAAAACAATACAATGTATTTCCTGTCTTTTCCATGTTTTAGTTCACTGGTTAGAGGCCTCAGCCCAGGAATTCAGTATCTGATATTCAGTACTTCCTTCTGTCTGAGAGGCATATTTCACATATGACTGCTCTCTATATCCTCTGAATGTGTTGTGTTCTGCAGTCTGTTTTATTGTGTGTGTGTGTGTGTTTTGTTTATTTGTTTCACTTGCCTAATAAGGTGAGACCTGAGTTTTAGTTACAGCTCCAATGACTATATTACTACTCACAGTACAGCGAATAAATACCCAAGCATTCACAGGGAAGAAATAAAAAGTAATTTTATACTGTTTTAATTAAAGTTTTAAGAAAAGTAAATGTCTTTACAAGAGCTAGTGTTAAAGAAAGGTAATTTCATGTTGTCAGGAGAATAAGATGTATTAATGCTCTTATAAATATGAGAGATTGTGTAAAACACCTTTAAAAGACCAGGATAAAGGACACATAAGAAGAAATAAGGTTTTCAAGTTTATGAGGGGAGACTGATGACTGGGATTTTAAGCAGCAATTTTAAATCTTCACAAATACTTATAGACAGGAAAGAGGCTTAAGCAATGGACAGATATTGAGAAGTATCATTGGTTTTGAAAAGAATTTAAAAGTTTGATAACGTACACATATATAAATGTGTTCCAGGCATAATAATTTCTTTCCATACTTGGACTTCAAACATTTATAGACCTATCATATCCTGATTCAGTCAACAGTTAGTCTGTAGATATTTATTTATTTATTTACTTATGTTCCTAGTAAATCACCTCTAACTGTACTTGGGTAATTTTATTGCTTCTCTCTGAACTGTTTCCAGTTTATCAGCATGTTTCTAAGACTGCTGAACCCAAAATGGCACATGTTGTAGACTGGTACATGAAAGGAAGCAATGAATCAAAGCTAGTACTTTGATGGAGTTGCGTGTGAGGTGAGGGTAACTTTTGTCACTAACTAACCTGTCAAAGAGTTTCTAAGGTTGTGCTAGTTGGACCATGTAGTGGTTTCACACTGGTAAGCTCCAGCACACTGCTCTCTCATTCCCCCTCCTCAAAGGCAAAAGGGAAGAAAATATGATGAATAAGGTCTCAAAGTTTGAGATAAGGACAGGGACATCACTCGCCAATTGCTGTCATGGGGAAAACAGATTCAGCATGGGGAGATTAATTTAATATACTGCCTATAGCTAATAATAGACTAGAAAAATGAGAAGCTAAAAGCAAACTAAAAACACTTTCCCACTCATCCACCTTATTCTGCCTCCTCCCTGCCAGCAGCACAGGGGAGTGTCTGGCACTCCTTCATTATCACTCTCTTCCCTGCTCCTTTGTGGAGTCCCTCCCATGGGATGTCATCCTTCTCAAACAGATCTAACACGGACTTCCCATTACTGCTTCAAGCACTCTTCTAATATAGATGTCTACCATGGGGTCCATCCTTCAGGAATGGACTTTTCCAGCATGCGTTCCACATCAGCAACATTTACTGCTAGATCACCTGTTCCACCTTGGGATCCTCTCCACAAGCTGCAGTTACTGACTGGAGTCTGCTCCTGCAGGGGCTGCCACTTTCCTCAGGCCAGATCCAACTACTGCACAGTGAGCTCTGCCATGATCTGCAATGCAGAGATTTGCTTTACTGTGGTACACCATGGGCTGAAGGGGGAAGACTGCTCCACAGGCCACAGATGAACTTCTGCTTCAGTGCCTGGAGCACCTCCTCCTGTTCCACTTCTCTAACCTTGATATCTGCAGGGCTGTTTCTTTCTACCTTTTCTCATTCCTCTCATACATCTGATGTTGCACAGCAGTTTTTTTCCCTTTCTTAAATCCCCCCTCACAGAAGCACAACCAGTGATACTCATTGGTTCAGCTTTGTCCAGCAGCAGTTCCGTCTTCAAGCTATTGAGCTGGCTCTTATCTAACATGGGGCAGTTTCTGGACTCTTCTCATAGATGTTATCCTCCTATAGTCCCCTCAATACCAAAACCTTTCCATATGAACCCAATACTGGGAGCCTTATGGATGGGAAATCAGTGGACAGATGTACTGGGAGGAAAGGTATTATCAATGTGGAAACTCCATGAATGAAATGATGAGAGGACTGGAGATAAAGCAAAATGAGCTTAATGGAAAAGATATAAGACGAAAGGAAAAAATATCAAAGAAAAAATAAAGAAGAAGATAAATTGAATAAAAATAAAAACTGCAAAAAGGAAAAGTAACAATGAGAAGAAAAATGTTGACAAACTGCAGGAAAAAAAATAAAAAAATAAAAAAATCTGTCTGCCTACAAATATGAGGGACTATCCCCTGCCTCTGTAAGTTGGATTTTAAAACTGTATTATAGGCTTCTTACCTTAAATTCTTTCATTGTTCCTTTTTCTCTCTTTGGTGGACTTCATGTTTTCTGTTCAAGTATTCTTAAAAGAAAGAATATTACAGTCAATGTCCAAGAAGTTTTGCCTAGATTATCTGTTTGCGTGTTATCTATATTTAAAAAAAAAAGGATATGAGCTTTATACGTTAAAAAAAAAAAAAATCAGAATGCAAAGTCTAATAGCAATAAGCACTCACTAGAAATGGAATCAGTTAATCAGTTGTTGTAAATGAAAGGTAGAAATAAATAAGATAAGAAAGAGGGAATTGATGGCAAGATAAAGAATGTTTTCTGGGAGTTTAGTAGAGTGAAAGATCACAGAATGCAAAAGCATTTCCATCTCAGGGTAAGATTGTCAGGCTTGTCAAGAAAACTCAAAAGTTTGTCATCACAAAAAGTTTGTGACCTGGAGAAAAGTCCTTGTAGATTGTCCTTGTCTCTTTTTTTCTCCTAAAGAAAGAAAGAGACTGAGGCTTATAGGCACCACAAGGAAATGAGGTTCATAGAGACAATCTATTTTTGTACTCCAACATGAATTAATTGTGCCTAAGATTCAAGTTAAAACACAGAACTGAACATCCCTTGTTTGAACTTAATACCCACTGTGTTGGGTTTTTCAGTCCAAACTAACACTTAACTGTGAAGACATTTCAGATGTTCTTAAATTACCTTTGTGGATAAGAGGAATTCAGTGCATTCACAGAATCACAGAATCACAGAACTGTAGGGGTTGGAAGGGACCTCGAAAGATCATCAGGTCCAACCCCCCTGCCAAAGCAGGTTCCTCAGAGCAGGCTGCCCAGGTAGGTGCCCAGACAGGCCTTGAATATCTCCAGAGAAGGAGACTCCACAACCTCCCTAGGCAGCCTGTTCCAATGCTCCGTCACCCTCACTGTGACGAAGTTCTTTCACATATCAGTGCAGAACTTCCTGTGCTCTAACTTGCAGTCATTGTCCCTTGTCCTATCTTCACAAACCACTGAGAAGAGGTTGGCTACATCCTTCGGTCCCCCACCCCTCAGATATTTATATACACTGAGGAGATCCCCTCTCAGTCTTCTCCAGGCTGAATAGACCCAGGTCTCTCAGCCTTTCTTCACAGAAAATTCATTCTGGTAGCTTTCATATAGCCTGTACTGGGAGTACATGCACCAAATTCCAGCTAAGATTTTTTTTTTTTCATCAGGAATATTAAACAGCTTTTTTCTATGTTATGCACAGGGTTCTGGGAGGCCCATGTTGGGTAAAATATAGCATGTGTACTGAAAATTAACTTGAGTATGATATCATGCCTAAATTTAATAAAGCAACACAGAATCCAAAGCACTGGAAATACTCAATTTTAATATCCTCCTTGTCATCTTTATTCTATGATCCCACTTACTTTTTATAATAAGCTCACTGTTCCATCTTACTTGAAACCACAGTTTTAGTAGAACCACTGGTAAGGTCAGAACACAAGGTTTATGGTCCTGCTCTCTATGGCAGTGATTTGGTGCATATATGACTGTCAGATGCTCTGGAAAGCTTCAAAATTGGTTAGTTTGTCCATAGTGTTTTTAATAAAATAACATTATCATTTTCACTATCTTTTGACTCCCTTCACACAATCAAATATACATATATAGCATTTGTAATATATCTGTTGATATGGCATAGGGTTGTATTATAAATTAGTTATGAATTACCTACAATTATGAATTAGCTGTGAATTAGCTCCAGTTCAATCAAAATTTATAGGCTAAGACTGCATTCTTAGTAAAGTTCCACACAAAGATCACTACATATACACTAGGCAGGAGCTGGATCATTTTCAACTGGCAAAGTACATTAATACACTTAATGTACTATTACAGTATGTAATAAGTTAGAGAGGTCATGTTAACCATAAGAAAATCTTTATAGATAGTTCTATAACTAATCCAGGTGCCAGCCTATGTACTGTGAATATTTATAGAAAGGTGACTGAAATCTAGGCACAACAGTTTTAAATACTGAAATTCTGAATTTCAGATCTAAAGCCTTAGATTTTTACTTGTATCTTCAGGAAATGAAGGGTATTCGCAAAAGTTAACTAAAGAGTCTTGTTTCCTATACAGTCAGTGGAGAGAGGTCAGCTGCTCTAGGATGGATTCAGAACATCTAAAAATAAGCTCTTGAATTACATTTGAATGATTCTCTGTGTAACGATGGAGGTGACTGTGGAGAACATTTCCACAAGCATAACTGTTTTTCATGTGCACATGATGTTGCTTCCCAAATAATTTGAATGTTGGTCCCAGAGCAGGAGAAGGATTTGTAATGCTGAGTGGAAATATTAGTAAACTATGGAATTGTGTGTGTGTGTGTGTGTGTGTGTGTGTATATATATATATATAAGCATCAGCAGCACAACAGTAATATTTAAAATTTATCTCAGTTCTCCCTACAAATAATAATAATAACAATAATAATAATGAAATTAATCCCTTTCAATCATTCTTCCCTCTCCCATTACTCCTATCTCCTTGGCTATGACACTGTTTAAGAAACCTGTATATGTTCTTCATACAGAGAACATAAGCCAGGCCCCCAGATGAGGATTTCCTAAGTATCATTTTAATAACAAAACTATGACCAATTAAATAAGTGTAACTTTAAAGATACACTTGTTTTTAGATCATATAAATAAAAGATTAAATCATGATTAGGAATAAATTAATTGGGTACAGGTTGAATAAAAAATTTTCAACATTGCAGTAATCAAAAATATACAGCTGCCTAATTTATTTAATATAGCATGGATTTCCCAGAAAGAGAATTCTTCACATGTTCCTCTGTATGCTCTGGAACTCTAGAAGGCTAACCATTTGGGCAAGGTAAGTCTACCTATGTGATACTTACTTTATTGCAATTGGAGAATGAAAAAAAACTAATATAAACTCTTGCTACTTGAGCAAAGTAAATTAAATTAAACAAACTAGCAAAAGAAGAAAATGTACTGTGTAACAGAAATGTGGATTTATTCTGTATGGTTTCATAAAAAATGAAAATTTCACATTAAATAGCATAAATACCTTCATAATTTGATAGTTTTCCCTATTAAATAGTAATAAAGTAACATAACTCTGATACCTTGTAAAAGAATAATTATAGTAATGATAATAATAAAAAAGAAGAGATTCCTGTCTTCCTTCATTTCTATCTAACTGTATAATAATTAACTATTCAAACAAACAAACAAACAAAAACAAACAAACAAAAGCACTTTAACCTCACATCTCTAGTATTTATTTCATAAAATATAAACATTTGTGTGATTTTTTTTTCAGACAATTACTGATTATAAATGAAGACCAAAATAAGTCTTCCAGCAAGCTCACATGTAATTTACAACTATGTGTGTTTCAGCAGCTGCCAGTATTGTGCCACTATACGTTTTATATTTGCAACATAGTCCTCTATGTTAGAAAATGCATCTATTTCTGTCTGAGGTAATTTTCTCTACTCTATTTGTTACAGTTTGTGTAACTGAAGACTTTTAATTAGAATTAAAGAATCATAGAACAACCCAAGCTGTAAGGACCCATAAGGGTCGTCAAGTGCAATTCCTGGCACCACATAGCTCTACCCAAAATTTTAGACTATGTGACTAAGTGCACAGTCCAATTGCTTCTTAAATTCAGACAGACTTGGTGAAGTGACTACTTCACTGGGAAGCCTGTTCCAGTGTGCAACCACCCTCTCGGTGAAGAACCTCTTCCTGATGTCAAGCCTAAACTTCCCCTGCCTCAGCTTAACACCATTCCCATGGGTCCTATCACTGGTGTATACAGAGAATAGGTCACCTGCCTCTCCACTCCTCCTTGCGAGGAAGTTGTAGGTCCCCCCTCAGCCTCCTCTTCTTCAGGCTGAACAGGCCCAGTGACCTCAGCCGCTCCTCATATGTCTTCTCCTCTAGGCCCTTCACCATCTTTGTTGCCCTCCTCTGGACACTCTCCAGCAGTTTAATGTCCTTTTTGTACCATGGTGCCCAGAACTGCACACAGTACTCAAGGTGAGGCTGCACCAGCACAGAGCAGAGTGGGACAATCACCTCCCTCGACCAACTAGCAATGCACCACAGGATACAGTTGGCCCTCCTGGCTGCCAGGGCACACTGCTGGATCATATTCAACTTGCTGTCAACCATAACCCCCACATCCCTCTCTGTGGGGCTGCTTTCCAGCGTCTCATCGCCCAGTCTGTATATAAAGCCAGGGTTGCCCCATCCTAGGTGCAGGACCTGGCACTTGTTTTTGTTAAACTTCATGTGGTTGGTTATCGCCCAGCTCTCCAATCTGTCCAGATCTCTGTGCAAGGCCTTTCCACCCTCAGCAGAGTCCACAACTGCTCCAAGTTTGGTGTCATTGGCAAATTTGCTCTGAACACCTTTTAGTCCTGCATCCAAATCACTTAGGAAAGCGTTGAAGAGGACTGGCTCTAAAATGGAGTCTTGAGGGACCCCACTACTGACCATGCACCAGCCTGATGTGGCCCCATTTACCACAAGCCCTTGAGCCCTGCCTGTCAGCCAATTGCTCACCCATCATATGATGTTTTTGTTAAGTTGTATGCTGGACATTTTGTCCAACAGGATCCTATGGGAAACCATGTCAAAAGCCTTGCTGAAGTCCAGAAAGATTATATCAGCAGTTTTCCCTTGATCGACTAGATGGGTGATATTTTCATAAAAGGAAATCGAATTTGTTAGGCAGGACCTACCTCTCATGAACCCATGTTGTCTGGTACCAGGAAATCAGATGAAACAAAGGAACTTATGTTTTAGGTAAAAAAACTTCATGCAGGAAATAGCTGATTCAGTCATGCAATTCTCAAGTGGAAGTGATATGAACTTTCTCAGCTTTAGTACAAGTACAAAGAACAAAATGTATTTAAAGCCATTTCATGCTAAACTATAACAGTTTCCAAAGAATGAAAATCTAGTACTATTAGATATTATTAGAACTCTTCCCTCATCTATGATTTTTAAATTCATCATTTGCTTGTTATGAAAAACAGGTTGGATACATATTAGATGTAATAATGGTTATTAAATAATGTAACATTTATATAGAAAAAAAAAAAAAAAAAATCCACAGTATCTTCCTGGGAAGATGAGAGTTGCTTGCTTCACTGTAGTACAGGAATTCATCTGGACCAAGTCAGATTGGGAGTGACTATATGGTATATAAAACACTCTGATCTGATGAGTTTCTAATGTGAAGTATACATATGTTACAGGAACTTGAGTTGGTAACCAACTCCACTGAATTCCAGTTGCAGAAGTGTGTCTAAGGTGTTACAGTACGTGACTGGAATAGTCTTGTTATGAGATTTCCTTGAAGTATATGTAGCAAGCAGCACCTTTTCATAAACAGTTATAAGACTTACACTTTATCTAATTCAGAAAAGTAAGAGAACCTTGTATGTCATTTTCACATGGCATTAGAGTACAGGAGACAGACTATACTTGCTCAAAAATACAAGTAATAAAACATCATAAATAAACACATTCACATGTGAAAATGTACTGTAATGCATGGAAAACTGATACTTCCAGCCTGTACAAATTTAAAACAACGCTAGCATGTTTTCTTGGCAGATCTGCAGCAATTCCAGTGATATACTACGCTTCTATATCCTTCATCCTGGTTACTCATACAGCTGTTGCTGCAAAGGAAGTTTAACCAAGGAGTTGTTCCTTCATGCCATTAGTAATTTAATAAACAAACTAATATTATTAAAAAATCAAAATATTTCAATATTTTGTATTTCAATAATCTTCAATAAACCTCCATCTTTTTGAACTAGTATATCTCAGAAACTTATAAATTTATATTTCAATATTCATCATTTTTATAAATATAAAAATATATAGTTACAAAGAGGTTTGATTTCTATGGGATTTGAAACTGTTTCAAATCTTGTTGATTTTGTAGAACTTTGGGACACATAAAATCTAACTCATTTTCTAATACATATACTGAAATATAGTAAAATTTTAATAATTTTATCAGAATTGTATTTTGTATCCTCTGTTTCAACAAGAGTACCTTCTTACTTTGCAAATTGTACAAGTGCTTTTATAACAGTGTTGTGAATCCAGATGTTTTCTATCACATATGTAAAAACCATACTCTGAGATTCTATCATTCATTTGTATGGGGAAAAAAAAAAAAAAAGATATACAATCAACCAGCATCTACGTTCTAAGATTTACATAGCCCTAAAGTCTTTTGGATTATCACCAGTGAAATTTGTATAATCCAACTATGTGGAACAGACCAAGACAAATGTGGGACAGATGCAGTTCTGGCATCCTGAAACAAGAAAGTCACTCAGGATTGCCTGCACTCTGTTTTTCACCATATGGACAGTCTTTTGGATGGCAATGGGCAACTGATTTATTATTTTATTTTATTTTATTTTATTTTATTTTATTTTATTTTATTTTATTTTATTTTATTTTATTTTATTACAATTCATTACATTACATTGCATGACATTACATGACACTGCATTATATTTGTCTTTTCTATATGCATAAGAAAGCTTATTTTCAATTTTCTGATCTTCATGTCATTCCTGGTTCAGACTATCAGCTCAATTTCTGTCAGAACAGGTGATTTTCATAACAACCTTTCATCAGTATTCAGCTTTACATTTCCATTTTAGCAAACCTTAATAATGTGATTTTCCCAAGGACCTAGTTTCTAGTAAAGAGTTAGAGTTAGATTATTTTCTGTAAGTGCAAATTATATAACAATTGCCTACAAGGAAATCAAAATATAATAAGGTATTGCCAGAAGCTGTTATTCTTTGCTGTGTTAAGCGGTGCTTTAAGGAAAACCATGACTGTAATTTTGTTGTTTCTGTTGTTCCAACAATATATTTCCTGGAAGGTGAAGTGACAAGAAATACTTTCAGTAATCTTTAGTTCAAAAGAAAACAATACAGATTTCCTTCAGATGTAGCTATCAACACATTTTTCATTTGCGGTTCGACAGATTTTATACACTACTCTGGAATAATTTTATTTAGTGGAACTTAATGTTAGCTTGCAAATTTTATTTTATTTTATTTTTTATAAAATATCAAGAACACAAAAATGTTTCATATGTTTCAATGTTTCATATTCTGATTTAAGTTTACATTGAAGTGCAGATTTTTGATTAAACTGCTTTTTTTATTATTATTTCTCCCTCTCTCTCTCTCTCTTTTTTTTTTTTTTTTTCCCCATATAGTTCACACTGTAGTTGTGGTTGTGTATTACAAATTAGAACTCAAGGCATTCTTTCTTTGGTTTCAGGAAATATGCTTCTAAACCATATTTCTATAGCCACATGATTAATATTCTGGTCTTTTTCTGTTTTAAGACTTTCAGATACATATATACATATATATATACTTGCTGGTCTTGAGTTCAATAATCATATTAATTTAATGTGTTAAAGCTGAAGGGATAGCTTATGAGACAGAATATCTCTGTTCAGTCAGTTATGATTTACTATGTAAATATATCAAATCAATCTTGGTTATTTTACTAGTATATATAACATAATTAATAATGATAAGAATAAATAAAAAATAATAATAATCTAACAACAACAACAGAAGTGGCTGTTTAGGTTCTTAGTGACAGAGAGTCTTAGCAGAACTCCATCTGAAAATGAAAAATGAAAAAAATATATTTGAAGTTCCCATATGAATTTGTAAGAAGACTGCCCTGGAAAATAATCATACATAACCGTAGCATTGCTTATGTTTGAGGTGATCCCTGAAAATCACTTGGTCCAACTCTTGCTCTGGTAGGATCAGCTTTGAAGGTAGATAACATTGTTTCTGACCTTATCCAGCTGAGTTTTGAACATTCCAAAGACAGAGATTCTGTAGCCTCTGTAGTCAACTTGTACTAACATTTGATAAGATTCACTGAGAATGTATATATATATATATATAAAATCAGAATTTAATTCATACTAATTTACATCCTTTATCCCTCTGTCTCTGATCACCTCTGAAAGGTGACTGTTTTTTTTTTTTGTTTGTTTGTTTGTTTTCTGTGAAAGCAGGTGTCCTCAGCTACAAAGTACAGGATATTTCTTGCAGTCAAAAACCTGAACAGATAATATGATTCCTCAGCACTTTCATTAGTGTTGAGGTCTCTAACTTGAAGAGAGACATTGACAAGGTGGTGAAAGAAACTGTACTCTTCAGAAAGTCATTGCCTTGGTTGCAGTGTATCTAATAGTCCTATGCAGTCTGAGCAGCTCCTCTAGGATCTCTTCAATGTCTTCTGCAATCAGTGTCAGTGTCTCATTTATTCATCCTGGTTGACACATTGATCTTTGTTCTCACTCCACAGCAATAGCTAAACCGGTGCTTCACAAAAAATGTTGCCTAAGAGCTTGGTATTACCTAATGAATTAACAGGGGAAGCTGAAGGTTTAGGCACATCAAGAAACAGAAGTAGAAATCTTATTTTTTGTTTGTTTGTTTTCAAATAACAAATAACTAATGTTAGCTGCCAATCCCTACTTGCTGACCTTCTTTACCATGCTCCTCACCAGAAAAACATGAACTACCTTTCATACCACCTTCTTCTTTTGTAGCCGCAGAAAAATGCAAAGAAAAAGTGTCTGTGTGTTCATTTTGACCTAGTTTTCAAAATGATACTATTTCTAGATAAACACAACAGCAAAAAATGATGAAAAAACGGGTTAATCTATTAATTTATTATAGTATATACTTCTCAATTGTCCTTGTTTTGAAACTATTTAGTTTTATCACATTCATCAGTACTACTCTTGATTACAAGGAATACAAGATTAAGAATATCTGATGGTTAATCTTGAGAGCTCACTAGTGAAACAATTAGAAATATCACAAAGAAAAAAAAATACTTCTGTGTTTTTCTATAAAAAGCTCAATATAGAGAACTTAATAGCTACTTAATAATTAATTTGTTTTCACTATAGTCTGTATTTCATCACTTTTTTTTTTTAATTAAATGACAAATGATGATTTAATCCAAGTACAGATTTTACATAATTGTAACATTTTCAAGCACATAAAAACCACTGTTTTCCTTGTGTTATAGAGTATATTTAATAGAACAAGATTCTGGAATTACAATGAATCTGTGAAGAGCTTTTATGTTTGGTGAATAGTGAATAATTTTGTGTTTGCAGCACAACAACTTACAGAACAACTTTTTTTTTGCTCAGTGAGCTGAGAATCTTCTAAATTGTTCTTCACTTTCTCAACTCAGCCTTAGCATCATTTTCCTTCTGAAGCTGTTGACATGGATATTCTAAGAAATTACCTATGTGTTAAGTTTAAATTAGCTGTCATTATTATTCAGAAAAGAGTAAGACTGAAAGCAAATCATGTCATTACCAACATCATTTTCATCAGTAACTTATTTTCTACTCTTTACTGCTAAATGTACAGTTTACCTAAAGATAGAGTAAGAGAAGAAATACTAACAAAGGAATTAATAGTGAACATGTAAAACACTTTGTTGTAGCATAAGCTGTATCATAGAAAAGTGTTGTTCCAGAAGAAGTAGGATGTATGTCCTTGTGTATAATCTATTGTTTAAAGCTTAAAGCAGGATGGTGTTTTATGCATACTTACCTGACATACATGCCTTTAAGAAGACAAGCAAAAGAGGCAGGAGACCTGCATGGAGCTCCTCATTTGAGCTCCTAGCAAAGTTCAAACAGAAGATGGAAGCTTCCAACATGTGGAAAAAGGGTCAGGCCACTTGGGATAAATATAGTGACACTGTCACAGTGTGCAAGGATGCAACAAGAAAGGCCAAGGCTCATACAGAATGAAATCTGTCAAGGGACATAAAGGACAGTAAGAAGGGTTACTTCAGATGCATTAGTAGAAAAAGGAAGATAGTGGAAAATGTTGACCCACTGCTGAATGGGGCAGGTGTTCTCAAGACAGAGAATACAGAGAATGCAGACTTACTGAATGTCTTTTTTGCTTCAGTCTTTACTGCTAAGATCAGTAAAGATCAGTCTTTATTGCTAAGTAAAGATTCAGTTTTCTTTACTGCTAAGTAAAGATTCAGTCTTCAGATCAGTAAAGATTCAATCTTTACTGCTAAGACAAAGGCAAAAAAAAAGGTTAAACAGCTCTGCTTTGTCTATGTTCCTGCCTGTGAGGTGGCCATCCTCATTAAGGAAAGAACCAATGTTTTTTTTTCTGCTCCCTCTTACCACGAAAATATTAAAACAAACAAACAAATAACTTTTAATTGGTCCCACAGTACTGGACAGCTCCAACTCTAATTGATATTTGACCACACAAATTTTCCTCCTACAACAGCGAACAGCTTCTCTGTAGTCCTTCCAAGTCATCCTACCTCATTTCCAGTGGTTGGAATTAACAATATAATACAGTTCAATTGTTTTTACAATGTAATTTGTATGATGGCACCACAAATTTGACAAGCATTCTTACAAGAAAAGGAAATTTCACACCCTTAATTTTTTTTCTGTCATCATACTATGGTTTCAAAACATTTGACTGTATCAAATATTATTTCATAAACACATAGTAAGTGAGATTATTTGATATTGATTAGAAGAGCAAAGTGACATTCACCTACTTAGATGTTGTCTAAAAACTGGACGTATAATGTAAGCTTTATTTATTCATTTATTTATTTATTTATTCATTTATTCATTTAATGTATCTTTATTTATTATCAATTCAGATGAGCAGAGTTTTAGTAGGGTGCTATATGGAGATTGTCATTCAGACTCAGTAACATACAAGAACTTGGATTAGAGAAAATTTAGTATATAATTAAGTCCCCCCCCTAAACCACACCCATTTTGTCTGAGGTGTCAGTTCTAGAGGAACTAAATCCTGTCAAAGACATATTATCTTGTACAGTTTTGAAAATATATTTATTTTTTCACACTCCCACAAAGTATTTTGCAACTGCGTACATTTATACACCAAGACTCAAAAATTGAGATTTTGACCCATATTGTGTCCCTTTGCAGAAATTATATACAAACACAGTGATCCTGTCACTGAAAAAAAAAAAAAAGTATAAAAATGTACATTCAGGATAAAAAATACAAAATTATAATTTAATGTGAAAAAAAAAAAAAAAAAGAAGTCATGTTGAATCCATGTTATTCAGTTTAAAAAAAAATAATAAAAATAATAATTAAATATTTTTGTTAACTAAAACCTACAAGGGCATTGTTCCAAGAGAACTATAGCTGAATTAATAAGTTGCACTAATAATAATACTTTCTCCTAACTTATGAAAAGAAAAAATCTTACTATGGAATATGGGACTGAAAATAAAATTAAAATTACATAATAATTTTAAAAAGGTTCCTTTTTTTTTTTTTTGAAATTATATCAGTTAAAAAAATCAAGAAAAAAAAAATAAAATAAATCTTTTTTCTTGTTTCCTTTTGTATTTCTAGGTTAATATTTATATTTTTAAAAAAGTTTCAAAATACTACAATATATATAAATATAATATATAATATTATATATTATTACTTAATATCTCTTTTTAATATCTCTTTATATATTACATATTTATATTATATATATATTCATAAATTAAATATATCACATGCATATATATATAAATCTTCAACATATTATATATATATTATTTGTGTACTCATTTCTAGATTTCTCATGAATGACAGCTTCTTTCTACTTTCTACAGATTCTATTTTTACAGCTGGTAGGCATAAAAAGGCTGTAACAGGCTGCTTTCATGAAAGAAGAATTAAAAAATGATAATACATGACATAGACTTACATTCCAAAATGTCCTCCTCATCTGTTATCTCAGAAACCAATTTAGCAATCAGAGAGCTCAGGTAATCAGCTTTTCTGGAGACAGAGAAAGATTAAAAATAAAGATAGAGAGTAAAAACTAAAAGATAGAGAGTAATATATCATTATTATGTAGCCCAGTTCACCTTAAACATCTTAAAGATTACTGTACTTTCCTCATGATTAAGAAAGAGTAATTAGAGATAATACTTTCTGAGAACACATGAAAATATCCTATTAAAAGCATTGAAAGAGGTGTGAAATAACTTTTCTAAACTTTGAGTCCAACAGAAAATAACATGTCTGAGAGAATGGCTTGTTAAACTTGACCTGAATTTCAGGATGACTAGAATCAATTTTTGCCAAGTAAATTATCCAGCAAAAAATTATACTCAGTCTAAATTTCAAATAAACATATACACTTATCTCTATATTAATAATTAAAAAAACATTGTGAGATGGACCTGTTAAAATTAGTAATAATAATAATTTTTAAAAGAGAGAATAGAAAAACAGAGAAGAAAGATTGAGAAAACATTTTGAAGTTTGGAATCACAGAATCACAAAATCACAGAATTGTAGGGGTTGGAAGGGACCTCAAGAGATCATCGGGTTCAACCTGCCAAAGCAGGTTCCCTAGAGCAGGTTGCCCAGGTAGATATCCAGATGAGCCTTAAATATTTCCAGAGAAGGAGACTCCACAACCTCCCTGGACAGCTTGTTCCATTGCTCCATCACCATCACTGTGAAGAACTTTTGCATGTTGGTGTGGAACTTCCTGTGCTCCACTTTTTGTCCATTGCCCCTTGTACTATCCCCACAAACCACTGAGGTGGTTTGAGGTGGAAAAGGGGTTGGCCAAATCCCTCTCTCTCCCCACACTTAAAATATTTGTAAACATTTATATGATACCATAAATGTCAGCCACTGTAACAAATTTCTGTCAAAAAAGCCTCCCAGTACTAAAGAGTATGTTGAAAATAGACAGCTCATTTCCATCTATTAAAATCCAGGAAGATAATGAGCTTTTTTTGTGTAAGAGACTGTGCATAATTTTGCAGAATAGTTTTCCATTTTAAGCCAAGTTTCCATCATAATACTATGAAAATTGTTTATCAAGGCTTTGATATTTTCTAAATTTATTTCTTCTCGCTTGGTTTTAGAATTCATACATAATATTACAATCCCATTGTTACAAGCCATAGTAAACTACACTTTTTAGTTTATAAATAATTAAAGTAATACATCAATTTTGAAAAATGATATTACAGTAATTATTGGATATTTTTACAATTTCATCCCGAAACATGAATAAAATCTTTTTATATGTTATAAAAATAAACCCACTATTTCACAGATATTCTAAATGTGGAGTCAACAGTTAAAATGCCAGCCTGATTATATTGCGTAGCTATGACTGAGGCTGCTTAATATCATTTTGAAATTATATATTTCAGACATTTATTTTTGTTAAGTTCAGTTTAGGTAGCATACATACAAATCAAACCCTTCTTAAAATAATTTGCTGTGCACTTCACGTTCTGAAATCAGTAGACATTCAATTTAGACATGTGCATATACTTTAGCAGAATTTAATTACATTTGTTCTATACAGTATTTTGAATGTATAAAATCATAACTTAGAGGGTCATAACTTTAATATAAAACATTCAAATTTATCTAAAAATGACAACAAAAATGTATATTTAGAGACCTCTTTCTGCCAATAAAATCGATAGATAAAGAACAGATAAATTTAGGAAAATGAAATAAAATTAAAAGGAATAATGTCCTTAGTTAACATATTGGATTTCATTGACACTAATTAAAAAGGCGAGGAATGAAAATAGATGCATATGCATTATAACTTGCATTATTTGAACAGTTCCTGATGTTCTGCTCCTCTGATAAATGAATCACAGAATCACAGAATTTCTAGGTTGGAAGAGACCTCAAGATCATCGAGTCCAACCTCTAACCTAACACTAACAGTCCCCACTAAACCATATCACTAAGCTCTACATCTAAACATCTTTTAAAGACTTCCAGGGATGGTGACTCCACCACATCCCTGGGCAGCCTGTTCCAATGTCTAACAACCCTTTCAGTAAAGAAGTTCTTCCTAAGATCCAACCTAAAACTCCCCTGGCGCAACTTAAGCCCATTCCCCCTCATCCTGTCACCAGGCACATGGGAGAATAGACAAACCCCCACCTCGCTACAGCCTCCTTTATGCAGTTGACCTCAGCCCATCGGTGCAGTCTGTCCAGATCCTCCTGCAGAGCCTTCCTACCCTCAAGCAGATCGACACACGCACCTAACTTGGTGTCATCTGCAAACTTACTGAGGGTGCACTCAATGCCCTCGTCCAGATCATCGATGAAGATATTAAAGAGGACCGGCCCCAGTACTGAGCCCTGGGGAATGCCACTAGTGACTGGCCTCCAACTGAACTTGACTCCATTCACCACGTCTCTTTGGGCCCAGCTATCCAGCCAGTTTCTAACCCAACAAAGTGTGCGCCAGTCCAAGCCAAGAGCAGCCAGTTTCTTGAGGAGAATGCTGTGGGAGACGGTGTCAAAAGCCTTGCTGAAGTCAAGGTAGACCACATCCACAGCCTTTCCCTCATCCACCCAGCGCGTCACTTTGTCATAGAAGGAGATCAGGTTATTCAAGCAGGACCTGCCTTTCATAAACCCATGCTGACTGGGCCTGATCACCTGCTTGCCCTGCAAGTGCTGCATGATGACTCTCAAGATAATCTGCTCCATGAGTTTCTCTGGCACTGATGTCAAACTGACAGGCCTATGGTTCCCCAGTTCTGCTCTCCAGCCCTTCTTGTAGATGGGTGTCATGTTTGCTAGCTGCCAGTCAACTGGGAACTCCCCCGATAGCAAGGACTGTTGATAAAAGATGGTAAGTGGCTTGGCCAGCTCCTCCGCCAGTTCTCTCAGTACCCTTGGGTGGATCCCATCCGGCTGCATCGACTTGCGCACATCCAAGTGCCGTAGCAGGTTGCCAACCATTTCCTCATGGATAGTGAAGGCCACATCCTGCTCCCCATTCCCTTCCTCCAGCTCAGGGTACTGGGTATCCAGAGAACAACTGGTATTGCCGATAAAGATTGAGGCAAAGAAGGCATTAAGCACCTTCGCCTTTCCCTTATCTTTTGTAACAAGGTTTCCCCCCGCATCCAGTAAAGAATGGAGATTCTCCTTAGTCCTCCATTTTGCATTGATGTACTTGTAAAAAGATGTTTTGTTGTCTTTAACGGCAGTAGCCAGATTGAGCTCCAGATGAGCTTTGGCCTTTCTACTTTTGTCCCTGCACAGCCTCGCAACATCCTTATAGTCCTCCCGAGTGGCCTGCCCTTTTTTTCCAAAGATTATAAACCCTCTTTTTTCTCCTAAGATCAAGCCACAATTCTCTGTTTAGCCAGGCTGGTCTTCTTCCCCGCCAGCTCGTCTTTGGGCACGTGGCGACAGACCGTTCTTGCTCCATTAAGATTTCCCTCTTGAAGAGCGCCCAGCCTTCCTGGACTCCTCTGCCCTTCAGAACCGCCTCCCAAGGGACTCTGCCAACCAGTGTCCTGAGCAGCTCAAAGTCAGCCCTCCGGAAGTCCAATACAGCGGTTTTACTGGTCCCCTTCCTGGCCTCACCAAGAATAGAGAACTCCACCGTTTCGTGGTCACTCTGCCCAAGACAGCTCCCGACAATCACATCCTCCACCAGTCCTTCTCTGTTTGTGAAGAGAAGGTCTAGCGGGACACCACCCCTGGCAGGCTCACTAACCAGCTGTGTCAGGAAGCTATCTTCCACGCTCTCCAGAAACCTCCTAGACTGCTTTCTCTGGGCTGTGTTGTGCTTCCAGGATATGTCAGGGAAGTTGAAGTCCCCCACGAGAACAAGCGCTGAAGATTTCGCAACTTCTGTCAGCTGCCTGTAGAACTCCTCATCCGTCTCCTCATCCTGGTTCAACGGTCTATAACAGACCCCAAACAGGAGGCTAGTCTTGTTGTCCCTGCCAATCCTAACCCAAAGGGACTCGACCTTGTCATTCCCAGCCTCGAGTTCCACAACACTGAAAGATTATCTAATATAGAGAGCCACACCACCACCCCTTCTGTGCTGCCTGTCCCTTCTGAAGAGCTTATAGCCAGGCATTGCAGCACTCCAGTCATGAGAGTGGTCCCACCACATCTCCGTGATGGCAACCAAGTCATAGCCTGCCTGCTGCGCGATGGCTTCCAGCTCCTCCTGTTTGTTACCCATGCTGCGTGCATTAGTGTAGATGTACTTCAGCTGGTCCATTGCCTTATCCTCCGGCCTAGCCATTGTTCCCCCTGGCACAGCTCCAACAATCCTTGTTTCAGCCCCATCCCCCATCTTGCCTAGTTTAAAGCCCTCTCAATGAGCCCCGCCAGCTCCTGGCCCAGGATCAGTTTTCCGCTTAGAGATAGGGACCTGTATGCGGCCATCAGGCCAGGTGCCGAGTAAAGAACCCCATGGTCAATAAAAAACAAGATTTCTGTGCTGGCACCAGCCTCTGAGTCATGTGTTTGTCAGGTGGGCTTTTCATGTCCTGTCAGTACCCCTCGCTGCCACCATAGAGGTAGACGGAAACACCACCTGTACTCCTGCTCCCTCCATTAATTGCCCCAGCCCCCTAAAGTCCCGTTTGATAGCCTTGAGGCTTCTCTCTTCAATGTCATCACTGCCTGCCTGGACTATCAAAATAGGATAATAGGCAGAGGGGCGTACCAGGTTGGGAAGCTTCCTGGCAACGTCCCTGACCCTGGCCCCAGGGGGGGCAGCAGACTTCCCTACAGGTAGGGTCAGGCTGACAAATAGGGCCCTCTGTTCCCCTGAGAAGAGAGTCTCCCACAACAGTAACCCTTCTGTCTTTCTTGGTGGAAGCAGTCCTGAGGCGTGGAGTCGACCTCCTTGTCCTAGGCATCCTCCTGGGAACACTTTCTACCTTTTCCTCAGCTCCGGTCTCTCAATCTCCAGGGCCCCAAACCTGTTGCGTAAGGGCACCTGGGAAGGTGGGGCTGGAAGGGGAGGGCATCGCCTGTGATGTCAAGCAGGGACCTGTTTCCATTCCTCCTCAACTCCCAGGTCCCCTCACTCTGCCCGACGGTGACAGGGCAGGGGGTCCACCCCCATTTGGGGTGTCTCACTCCGGTACCTCTGCTTGAGACCCTGCAGGGAGTTGCTCCACCAGTCTATCTCCCGCTCGCACTCCCTGATGTCCCTCAACCTCTCCACCTCTTTCTTGAGCTCCACCACCATGCGGATCAGGTCATCCACCTGCTCACACCTCACGCACGCAGTTTCTCTGCTTCCCGCTGATGGCAGCAACAGGCTCAGACACTCCATGCATCCGGTGACCTGAACTGCTGCATTTTTTAACGGGTAGTCGGTCTGGGTGTGTACCAACTTCCTGGTGAGCGGCCGTGCCTGGTGGAGACCATTATCACCTAACTAACGGCTGTCATTAAGGATGTGTTCCTATGGGCGGGGGGAGCGCTCTGCCCTTTTTGCTCGCCCTGCCTGCACGAACTGCTGCGCCACTCCCTTCTGACGCACCACGCCCTGTTTGCCCGCCCTGTTCACCGCGCTCCTGGTCGCTTGCGCTCCCTAGGGGCTGCTTTTGAATGGCTGGCGAGGGGACGCTGCTGGCTCCACCTATGCCTCATCAGCCTCCCTCACGAGGGAGGTCCTGGCGGCCTCCCTCAAGTAGGCTTGATGCCGGAAAAATTAGCCCTGCCTGGCCGGATCCTCTGCTCCGCTGCAGAACGCGTCTGCCCCAGAGCCGATCGCCTCGGCAAATGACGATATATTCCACGTTATTGGAGAGTGTAGAAAACATCTAAAATGTGGGTAATTAATCCTTGTATACATAGTAAGGTACTTTTAATCAATCAATAAACAGCATATCAATCAGTAAAACTACTATTATAACCTTAAGTAAGATTAATTTTCTCCTGGTGTAGGGTTTTTTTTTGTTTGTTTTGTTTTTTTTTTTTTAAGTTTTATTTCATATGCTTTAAAAAGCTGTTCTTACACCAATATTTTAATTTCCATGATGAAAGGTAGACAAATGTTAATAACTATTCTTAAGCAATACTTTTGAAGTACAGAAAAGAAAGATTACAGAGAAAGATGACTTTTTTCCGTTCACATGTCCATAGAACAATATTCAAAATACATCTAAAATTAGATGAAACACTTCACATTTTGTATTATTAGACTTATTAATAAGATAAGAAACAAACTGATAACACACACATACACACACACACAAAAAAAAAAAAAAAAAAAAAAGCAGAGAAAACAATAACTTTAGAACTGGGAAAGTCAAAAGGAGATTAGTAGTAGTAATAGTATTGGTAGTAGTAGTAGTAGTAGTAGTAGTAGTAGTAGTAGTAGTAGTAGTGACCTCAATCATGATGTATAGCTTATTATAGTGTAGACTTTATATTTCTCAGATGTTAATCTTGCAAACTAAATTAACTAAAGAGAAATTTACAGTTTGCCCAAGGAATATTCCAAAAAATGCTACCTACCTATATTTTCATAGAAAGATACATGGCATTGCATAAACTTTTTCAACTCCACAAAAAATGCAAATTGTTGCTACATGAATGAAATGAAGATATATTGAAATGAACAAATCATTTGAATATATTTTGTATACAGATTAGCAAGATCTTGTGTAAAAGTTAAAATGCTTAATGAATAGATACTGAAATCTTATCCAGATATTAAAATATAAATAAAAAATATAAATATATAATATAAAATATTATAAAATAAATGCACATATCTGAAAAATGTTTAATGTAGTAAACATTTGTAGTAAATGTACTAATGTAATACATACTGTATCCACTTTATCATTACTCAGAATAAACATTCCATGCTGTGACTCTTACTTTTAGTTGCCAGTCTTAATAAGCATGGAATAATAAGCATGCTGTTACTAGTCTTAATATCTTAATATTTGTGTTTAAGCATAAACATATTACACAGTAACTAGTGTAATAGTTCCTTAGTTCTACTTGGAAATAGGTTGCTTTGGGATATTTTGCTGCTGGAATGGAATTTCGTCTTATATGAGTGTTTCATAGAGATCTTAATGAACAGACAATTATAAAAAATTTCTCAGAATGGGATCAAATAATTTTATTTTATTCACAGAAAAAAATCTTCCTTCTTGTTTCAAAAAATTTTCTGAAATCAATCAGAGAGTGCTTTGTAAAATAGTTTTAATCAGAACACAATGTATTAGAAAATATAGACACACACACACACAGTTTTACAGTCATGAGACATCATGTTAAAATTTTTGTAGTCCATTGATGTTAAATGATTTATCCAAACCTTACTCGAAATAAGAATGAATGGAATCCAGAATTAAGAATTAGTTAGTTTCCGAGGAAGAAAAAATAAAAGGAGAAAGAAGCATTTTTTCTATGAGTGTTAGAAACAAATACTTTATTTCATAATCAGTTGCTGTGCCAACAATGGAGAGTTTTCATTAGACTCATACAGTGGATTTGGATTAGTCCTGGTTCATCAATGAAGCTCAAGCAACAAGGAACAAGTTCTGTATTTTCACTCAAAATACACTGATAAAGTTACACAAAAGAAACAGGGCATATCTGTATAGCTATAAACCATATATTTCCAAAAATATTGGAAATTCTGTGATACATCATAAAATGGATTTTTATTCTGATATATCTTTTTATTATTTATACTCATATACTCTTATATACTCTCTGGTGCTTCTCTTTATTTTGTGTGTCTTTTCTTATCTCTCCCCTTTGTTACATTTCAGATTTCACTATGGACAAAAATGGAATAAACCTTGTATATGAAAACAAAAATTTATTGTTAGCTTAATTAAAAATTTTAACTGCAATCAAAATTTATTATATAGTTAATACAATCTTAATTAACTATTAGTCCAGGTAAAATAAATAAGACTAGGATTAGCATTCCAAAATTACCTAATACCAGTAAAACACAAAACTGAAACCAAACCAACCAAACAACCAACCAACCAAACAAACAAACAATGCTGCAGTTAAAGTTGTTATGCAATAAAACCTTCTGCTCTTTTTGTTGTTGTTGTTTGTTTGTTTCTGTTTTGTTTTTGTTTTCTTGCAGAGTGTAGTTGGGGGTCATTTTTGTGTCTTTTCTAACTTTTTGCACTCCGATCATTCTTTATCAGTCTGAAATTTTATTTTCCATCTATTTATTTTCCATGTTACTCTATGTGGTTCATATTACAAATATTAGATGCTTAGAGTGTTCACCCAATATGTAAGCTTGTGTTACTGTCCCTAACTGAGCAGTACTGAGTTGTCAACAGCCCTGAAATCAGTTTTGGTATCATCCTGTGTCTAGACCTTTGGGATCTCTGCAACCAGTACACCTGGTCTACTTTAATCAGCATCATTATTGTAGGGTTATTAGGGTTACAGATAGGTCATTCTACACAGCGTAACTTTTTTTTTCCAATAAAAAATATATATTTATATATATTAAATTTTATATTTATATTTTTATTTATACCAAAGTTATTAACAAAAGGTGTTAAGATATCAAAGACAAATCAGATTTTAGCCACCTGACCATTAGATAAATATTGCAAATAAGAAAACTAAAGCAAACTGCAAACAAAAGTTCAGAAACTTTAGGAAATCCTGAATTCTAGTTGTGTTAATACAAAACTTGTCCCTTGCAGTGAAAATATTATACTTATCAGACTATGGGTCTACACTTTCTACTACATCATGCTGCTGTCTATCAGCATTTTTCATCTTATACCTGATGAATTTCAACTTATGGGCTTATGAATTAAAGTTGCATTTTTTAGATAACATTACTATTTAGTTTTATTCCATTGATTATAGAAGTTGGATGTTGCATTTCTGCATGTCAACTTTTAGACCAATAATATTATTACTTTTCAAAAATGAGTCATTTTAATGGGCAAGATATTGATTTTCATGTATGGAGAACATACATGCATGGCAAAACCAATCTAAATTCATAGTGAAGTTGTGTTTTTTTAAAATGTCATTGGAGAACTTTGAAACATGACAGATACTGATGTTGAATAATTTATTCTGGAAGAGTTCATCTATCTGAATTCTTTGCTGTAATTTACCCTGGTCCTTCCAAAGATAAGTCCATATACTTTTCTGTTCCTAAGAAAGACAAAGAATTACAAGTAACTAATAAAAATTGATGAGATGCTAAAGTAAAGCATCAAGAATGTACAACAGTGTTTGTTTGTTTGTTTGTTTAATAAAACCATGGTTGTTTATAAGAGTTGAGGATTTTGACATAGTCAGTGAAATTGATTAATATCTGACACCAAGTAGATGATTTTACAAATAATAATAATAAAAATAATAATAAAAAAGTGTTACTTCAACATTAGAGTAGTTGGATTTGAACACATTTGGAAGTGGAAACAAAAAACTGTGTGGATGAAACAGTTCAATCTGTGCTGTTTAAAAAAATACTTTTTTTAAAATTTGCACAAAGTTGTGATACAGTCATGGACACAACTGTAAGTGTGTCTGGCTTACTCCACATAGAAAAATAATGGTCACCAAACCGATTGAGAACTACCAAAAGGAGGATAGCAGTCTTGGATATCTTAACAGTATGAAAATACAATATTCACTAAATCTGAATGTTATCTCAGCAATACACTTGTATTGATTTGCTAGACCTCAAAAGGCTGAGCATTTATTGTTCTCTCACATGAGCTAATATGTACTAATATGTAATTGAGATATATAATGGCACAAAGTAAAGACCTTGAGAGCTGCAAAATCTGTCCAAGCTGACAAGTAAATAATTGAATAATTAATAAACACCAGTTTCATTTTGCCATAATTACATTTATTAATATGCTTTCTAGTGATTTCCATTGTATCTGCTTCTCTGTCAACAGATGCTTTTTTAGACTTAATTCTGTAAAAAAGAGACAAGAGTGAGATCTGTTTTCACTTACTATTATTATTATTGTTGTTGTTATTATTATTATTATTGTTGTTGTTGTTATTGTTATTGTTAGTATTATAATAATAGTAATAATAATAATTTTAGGTTACTCTGTAGATACCTAAACTGGTATATTTATAGATAATTATATGCTGATGCTGCTTAAAAATGTAGACTCTAATAAAACATAATTATATACATATATATGTATAAAGAGAGGAAAAAATAATGTAAGAAATGTAAGAGAAATAAAGAAAAATAAATAAACAATGGTGTTACTTTTTTTTTGTTCTTGTTGTTGGAAAAAAATACAGATATGACAACATTAATCTCAGTAAATGTTTCTTTCCTGAGTTTAGCTGAAATCTGCTTACCTAGTAAATATGTTTTAATTGTTGTTACTGAATCTATTCATTCTGACCCAAGATGTCACATCACTGTGGCTGAAGCTGTGCTTGCTAAGTTATTCTGGCATTAATCGCATTTATTGTTTGCAAAGCCACAGTTCTCTTATTCATTGGTCGTACCCTTGGGAATGCAGGTCACTGTTATCTAACAACAGAATCTACAGCTGCTCTTGCTGACTTCAATGTGAGTCTTATTTCCTCAGCAGAGGTCATATAGAAGCAATTGAAGTCAATTTTATGAGACATCTGTTGTATTTATGGTTATAACTATTCTTCAAGATAGCCCTCAAAAATAACAGTTGCTAAAAGGAAATGTGAATACTATCAGGCACCTTAAGATTAAACGAAAACAAATAAATGACAGAAAATATAAGAAGTTATTTAATGATTACAATTGAACATGAGAAATTACAAAATTATACAAAATGAAGAAACCCATACTATGGGGTCTGAAATACATTCACTTTTGCAAAATATGAAAAGTGCAACTCCAAAGCATTTTATGCTTTTAAACTTCTGAACATTAATATATTGCAATACCAAAATACATATATATTAAATATCTAAATGATATATCAATAACTTTTTTTTTTCCAAATACCCATATGATACAGAATTATATTAGATTGTTATATATTTATGTCTGGAAAATAAAAGAAATAAAATTGTAAGTATTTAGAATGATGATGACGATGACGACAACAACGACGATTACTATTATTATTTAGTGTTTTCTGTTTTTTGTTTTTTTGATTGATTGATTATTTTTTTGTTTAGATAATGTTTCCTTAGATAATATTTCCTTAGAAGTATATTGTTTCAAATTAATAAATAAGCAGAGAAAGTGTTTATATTCATTATAAAGCATATAATCTTTCTGCATAATGTGTATCCAAATGCATATTATATTGTTTTTGTCCTTAAACGTAGGTGTCTTAGAGTTAGGAAGCCTAGACACTCTGTACTCCCTAAAGTAGAGAGTACTTTATTTAGTAATATAGCATACATAAAATCGAATATTTATCTTCATTTGAAATGAAAGATGAGGATGTTATCTGTTTATTATTATTATTATTATTTTCCATTTACATCAATGTAAAAAACAGCAATCTAACCTTTTGCTCATGGAGTTATAGGAGATTAGGGGTAATATGTTCCTTGAAGACAGCCACAGACTGTTGGAATTGGTGTTATATTGCCTTAAGGCTTTTAAGAATTAGTTCCTTCATTTTTTTAGTTTCTTAAGATTGTGTATATATATATTATACATTATTTTATTTTATTTTATTTTATTTTATTTTATTTTATTTTATTTTATTTTATTTTATTTTATTTTATTTTATTTTATTTTATTTTATTTTATTTTATTTTATTTTTCTTACACGTTATTTTTCTTTAGGGATCTTTACTGAGTACTACTTAAGCTGCGCAAGTTCTCCTGGAACATTTATTTCTCTCAAGTGTGTTAGTCCCATAATATAGAATTTGCCATTAGATTTTTCTGATTTGACTGGGCTGCACTACAAGATTCCTTGACGTTTGCATTTAGAAACTTTGTATCCCTCATATCCCCCACCTCCCCTTCCCTTTTTTTTTTTTTTTTTTTTTTTCTTCCCCTGCATATTCTCTCTGCAACTCTCTATACACTGAAAAAAATATTCTGTTTTCCTGCAAAATACTTTGGAAGCTGAACAAAACCCAGATGGCTGTCTGAAGGAACAGTCTCCCAGAATGCTTACAATACTCACCAGATGCTTTTTCCAAGGGTACCTCTGAAAATACCATTAAACTTAAGAAACATGATTTGACATTTCCACAAAGATTTCTCTCTGCTAAGTAGTTCCACATATTGTTTTTTTACATACATGATTGCACCACTTTCTATATAAGCAAATTACATCATTTCTCTTGAGACTGCACTATAGATGGGGCCAGCTGGAAAATGACCCTATCCAGTCCCTCTTTTAACTTTAATCATGGCACTAATAGAAATCCTCCAATACTACTATATAAATATAAACATATAAATATATATTTATAAACTATATAAATATAAATATATACAATATAAACTGCCAAAAAAATCGGGATTAAACCAGTTCTAAGCCAATGTCACACCCTCACTACAACTTAAATTAGTTTTGCAACACTTACTCTTTTCACACATCAGTTCGTCCTTGTCTCCAAATATTGTGACTTTGTTAAGAGTTATCAGTTGTATATATTTAATTCTATTAGGTGCCTTTTTAAAAAGAAACGTGGTACTTTTTACAATAATATTTGTTTTGTATTCTGAGATGAACTATATATATATCATACCAATCTTGGTTGTGGTTGAACTGCTTCCACATTCTGAGGGTACATCCACATGTACCACTTGCATCCATATCTCCCATTTGCCATGAAAGTACTTTAGTACTTTTTCCAGGAGACACAGTAATCCCAGTAAAATGCTTTAGAACTATTCATACAGTTAAGTGTATATCAACCTTCTTGCTGGGACCATAATAAACCTCAAAATTTGTATATTGTACAACCAGAAGGTGATCATATACAAACTGTGATTATGGTTATCTGGCTAGGACCTCTTTCCTGAAGGAAACATTATGTGTAATTAAGGTAGTTTACTTTAGATAGGCAGTATTTGACATTACATAATGTTACATTTGTTGGTTACTGTGACATGAAGAATAGGATACTGGTTGTACTGAGCCAACTAAAGGTACATCTAGCCCAGAATACCACTGAGTGTCTGGGGAAGAAAGAGGAAAGCATGAAAGATACTTCTGTTAAAATAGAGCTACATAATTAACATATAATTACTTTTTAATTACTCTACTAACTCTGTTTAAAATGAAATAGCCCAACTCCTTGTTTCATAGAAAGAGTAATAGCTGAATAAGTAGATGCAGTCAATGTTTTAAAGATCTCTATCAGTCTTCTTCTATGTATACTTTTTAAAGTTTTCTTCTCTCTTTCTCTCCCTCTCTTTTTCCCTTTCTCTTTTCCCCCATTGGTAATCTACTCTGCTTATATCCTCTTATCTGTGCTTAACATTATATGTATTGGAAGCTTTGTAGCTACTGTCATTTAGAACAACCTTTCTTTGCTTCTCTGCTTCAATGCCTCAGCATCTCATTTCACATTTCAAACATACCTTTTCTTCCTTGACTGTTCTTATTTTGTCTCTCTCTTTATCATTATTCTTTTTAAATTTATTAACCAACTTTGAAAAACTGCATATTTTACATATGATAATAAAGTCAAAACATTATAATGGTAGATTTTCAGGAAGATTTGTCACTATCACAGATTTTGTTTGTTTTAATCACATATGTATCTTCAACGTGTTAAAATAAATTTTTACTAAAGAAAAGTGATACAGACATTATTGTCTCAGTTCAGTTGCCCATGTATTTCCTACCAAATGTCTTCTGAGACATCCTAAAGTATCCCAACTGGCTTCCAGCTGCCACTTCAGAAAGGTCCCTGTCATCCAGAACCATATTTGTCAACTGCCCAGGAATCTTTCAGATAACTTAAGATTTCTCAAAAATACTGTATTCAGGTAACCGAACTGATTTCTTACTTCCTAAAATGACTGACCAAATTGCTCCATAGATATCCAAGACTGTACAGACTAGATCTACAGTGGCTTGTGTCGCAAAGGCTGCCACCCCTTCCTACTTTTTCAAGTATGACCAAATGATGTTGTGACAAGGAAACTCTGAAATGTGAAAAATGCATTTATGTCCCTTAGAAAAATCTTGAAGGTAGCAGGAGTACAAGTAGTGTTCTCCTCTGTCCTCTCAGCTGGTGGCTGGGACCCAGGAAGAAGGAGACAAAAGGACCATGTGAATGATTGGTTGCAAGGCTGGTGCCATGCCCAGGGTTTAAGTTTCTACTACCTTGGACACGCTCTTGAGGGAATGGGCATGCTGATGCTAGATAAGGTGCAACTGACTGGGTGGGGTTCTGGAAAAATGATACTATGAATAGCCCAGCTGAAATGCCTCTACACCAATGCAAACCACATGGGAAATAACCACTCTCTTGTGTGTGATAGTTAAGGAACACGCCCATAAAGGACAGGTTCAGATTGGGGTTTACCTGATGAAGGCCACCTGATCAAGGGAAGCCTGTGGATAAGGCATTTTTGCTTCAACTACAAGAAGTATCATACAGAGCCTCATACTGATGGGAGACTTCAATCACCAGGACATCTACTGGGAAAACTACACAAAAAAAAAAAAAAAAAAAAAAAAAAAAAAAAAAAAACAGCAGGCTGCAAGCAATCCAACAGATTCCTAGAGTACATTGAGGATGACTTCCTGGTCCAGGTATTAGACAAAACAACCAGAGGAGAAGTGTTACTTGACCTGGTGCTCGTCAGTGCAGAAGAGCTCATTAAAGAGGCCAAGACTGGATGCGATCTGGGTTGTAGTGACCGCACCCTGGTTGAGTTTGTGATCTTGAGGAATACGGGCCTGGCTAAAGTCAGGACCCTGAAATTCAGAACAGAAAAAATCCAGCTATTTAAAGATCTAGTGGATGAGATCCACTGGAACACTGTCCTCAGGGACGAAGGAGTTGAACAGAGTTAACAGAGGCAAAGAAGTAACAATGTTTTCCTTACAGCACAAAAGCTCTCCATCTCCAGGGAAGAAAGCAGGCAGAGAGGACAGACAGTGACAAGATTGAGCAAGGACCTGCTGGTCAAACTGAGGCACAGGAAGGAAATGCACAGGAAGCTGAAACAGGGACATGTGGCCAGGGATGCTGTCCAGATGTGCAGGGATGGGATCAAGAAAGACAAGGCACAGATGGAAGCTTGGTAAGTGATGCAAAAAATAACAGGAAGGGATTCTAAAGGTACACTGTCCAGAAAAGAAAGGCCAACGAGCATGTACCCCCTCTGAGGGATGAGAAGGGTGAACAGTTAATAACAGACATGGAGAAGGCTGAGCTACTTAACGACTTCTTTGCCTCAGTCTTCACTGCAGTTGGGCTTCCCAAACTTTTAGTTGCCCTGAAAATGTAGATGTAGGCTGGGGGAAAAAATCCCTTTAATGGTAAATGAAGAACAGGTTAAAGATCACCTGATGAAATTGAGCATGTCTATGGGACCTGAAGTCTATGGGACCTGAAGACATGCATCCCAGGGTCCCAAATGAATTGACTGATGTAATTCCCAAGCCTCTCTCCGTCATATCTGAAAAGTCCTGGCAGTCAGGTGAACTCCCTGGTGACTGAAAAAGAGGAAACATAACTTTCATTTTTAAAAAGGGTAGAAAGGAAAACTTAGAGAACTACAGACTGCTGAGCCTCCATTCTGTGTCTGGCAAGATCATGGAAAAGATCCTCCTGGAAGCAATGTCAAGGCACATGCGAGACAAAGAGGTGACCTGAGACAGCCATCATGGTTTCACCAAGGGCAAATCGTGCCTGCCCATTGGGTGGCCTTTTATGATAGAGTGACTGCATCGGTTGACAGGGGAAAACTGACTGATATAATCTACCTGGACATCTGTAAGGCCTTTGACACAGTCCCACATGACATCCTTATCTCCAAATTGGAGAGAAATGGATGTGATGGGTGGACCAGTCAGTGGATAAGAAGCTGGTTTGAAGGTTGCACCCAGAAAGTGGTGGAATGGCTCTATGTTGCTCTGTGTCCAAGTGAAGGCTAGTGATAAGTGGTGTCCCACAGGCTTCTGTCATGGGACTAGTACTGTTTAATATCTTTATCAATTACGTAGGCAGTGGAATTGAGTGCACTCTCAGCAAGTTTGCAAATGACACCAAGCTGAGTGGTGCAGTTGATACAACAGAAAGAAGGTAAGCCATCCAATGGGATCTGGACTAGCTTGAGAAGTGGGCCCATGTAAATCGCATGAGGTTCAACAAGCCCAAGTGCAAGGCCCTGCACCTGTGTCAGGGCAATCCCAGATATAGAATCATAGAATATCCTGAGTTGGAAGGGACCCATAAGGATCATCAAGTCCAACTCCTGACACCTCACAGGTCTACCCAAAAATTCAGACCATGTGACTAAGTGCACAGTCCAAACATTTCTTAAACTCCAGCAGACTTGGTGCAGTGACTACTTTCCTGGGAAGCCTGTGAAAAAACTGTTCAGTGAAGAACCTCTTCCCGATGTCTAGCCTAAACTTCCCCCACCTCAACTTGACACCATTCCCATGGATCCTATCACTGGTGATTAAAGAGAATAGTTTGGCGCCTGCCCCTTCACTCCCCCTCAGGAGGAAGCTGTAGACTGCAATGAGGTCTCCCCCCAGCCTCCTCTTTTCCAGGCTGAACAGGCCCAGTGACCTTAGCCGCTCCTCATATGTCTTCCCCTCTAGGCCCTTCACCATCTTAGTAACCCTCCTCTGGACATTCTCCATCAGTTTCACATCATTTTTGTACTGTGGTGCCCAGAACAGCACACGGTACTCAAGGTGAGGCCGCACCAGCGCAGAATAGAGTGGGACAATCACTTCCCTCGACCAACTAGCAATGCCATGCTTGATGCACCCAAAGATACAGTTGGCCCTCCACTGCTGGCTCATATTCAACTTGCTGTCAACCACAACCTCCAGATCCCTTTCTGCGGGGTTGCTTTCCAGCGTCTCGTTGCTCAGTCTGTACGTAAAGCCAGGGTTGCCCCATCCCAGCTGCAAGACCCGGCATTTGCTCTCGTGAATCTTCACGTGGTTGATGATTGCCCAGCTCCCCAGTCTGTCCATATCTCTCTGCAAGGCCTTTCCACCCTCATCCAAGTCCACAACTCCTCTAAGTTTATGGTCATCAGCAAATTTGCTCAGAACACCTTCTAGTCCTACATCCAAATCATTTATAAAAACCTTGAAGAGGACTAGTTCTAAAATGGAGCCTTGGGGGACTCCAGTAATGACCATCTGCCAGCCTGATGTGGCCCCATTTTCCACAACACTTCGAGCGCTGCCCGTCAGCCGACTGCTCACCCATCGTGTGGTGCTTTTGTTTAGCTGTATGCTGGACATTTTGTCTAGTAGGATCCTATGGGAAACTGTGTCAAAAGTTTTGTTGAAGTCCAAAAATACCACACCAGCTGTTTTCCCTTGATAGCTAGATGGGCAATCTTATCAGAAAAGGAAATCAAATTTTTTAAACAAGACCTACCCCTCATGAAACCATGTTGGCTGGGACCAATGACTGCATTTCCCCCCCAGTGTGCTTCAATAACTTCAAGGCTTCAAGGATAAGTTCTCTATAATTTTACCAGGCACTGACGTGCGACTGTCAGGCCCATATAAGAATCATTAAGGTTGGAAAAGACCTTCAAAATCATCTTGTCCAGCCATCACCATACTACCAATGTCACCCAGTAAGCCAAGTCCCTAAGCACCATGAGTACAGACTGAGAGAAGAACTCATTGAGAACATCCCTGGGGTCTTAGGCCTTCTTGTGGACAAAAGGTTTTACACGAGCTGGCAGTGCACGCTTGCAGGCCACGAGGACAACTGCATTCTGGGCTGCATCAGCAGAGTAGCCAACAGTTTGAGGGAGGTGATTGTCCCCTTTTACACTGCCCTAGATAGTCTTTAAGGTCCCTTCCAACCTGAGCCATTATATGATTCTATAATAATTCTATGATCCTATGATTAAGACAATTAAGTCATTTCTCCCCTAAAACAGATTTAGAGACAGATCCAATGGACACAATTTCATCTGTTTAGGAATGCACTGCCTGAAAAAGCTTCGTCTCAGCTTCAGTAGAATAGTTCTTAGTGCTGTGCATACTGCCTTAATTCTCTAAATGTTTAAGTATGAATATATGCACGCTTAGGCTGTGGTTCACATGAACTAGACTACTGAGTGGTACCCTAAAAAAAAAAATCATCCTTTATCAACACTCTCAGGTGGGTTTTGTCACTTAACTGAAACCTGCAATTAGACACCTCTATTTTGACTCACAACTAGAAAACACCTTTTACTGTCTCCTCCAATAAGGTTTTAATTATCTAGATCATTGCTTGATCTTTCTGAAAAGAGAAAAACATAAAAATAATCTATTTTCATCACTGCTGTTGAAGTTCAACAGTTTCTGTGGTCTTTGCATTAGGTTTATTACAGCTTTTGACCCACAACCTTCTGCTTATGGTAGCCTTACAAACCACACATTGTAACAGACTTTTGATATATTTGAACACTAAAATGTTACTATAAAATTCAGTCAAAGAAACTCTCTAAGACTCAATATGGAGTTTCAGAAAGCAGACATTCTTTAATTGCAGCGTCATACGCATATACTCTACCTAGCGTGCATCAGTATCAATAGCATGACTAAGTATCAAAAACATCTGCACTTACAACACAAGTCTCAACACAGAAACCTCAATCAAGCTGGTAAAGGTGAGCAAAGGATTGGAGTGCCTTAAAAAGAATTAAATCTCTTCCTTGGTATGTTTTATAGATTAGCTTCTGGCTAAGCAATAAGTAATTAATCAGGTCCACTAAGAACAAGAAAACCATCTGGATCAAAATCTCTCATATTTCCCCACTGTGAACTAAAATCAGACTCTTTAGGAAGGTGCTTTAGACTGTGTCTCTGTTAGACAAATGAGATGTGGATTGATCTTGTCATCCTTTGCTTATTATATACTTAGGATGAAAAATGTTTTTCAACAGTGTTTAAGGAGAATCATTGCCTTGAAAACTAACCAAAGTTCATGACTATAATTTCCTGTAAAATATTCTGTGAATTCATTTTTGGAGGGCTTATAATCAGGAAAAGACAGAGCTTTTTGTCCTTCCTTGTAATAAAAGCACCTGCTTGGAAAATTGATGTGACTGGTACCCCCTACTCCTAATCCCTGACAGCATGGTTAACATAACCAACCATAACACAAATATCCATAATATGGAAGCAGGCTGTTAATGTTACCTCCTGCCCCCTTCTCTTTCTCCCTTTCTGGCCCCAGGGTATAGGTCATCCATAGTGGGAGTGATGAAGAGCAATAGTGTTATTAAAACCCAAGTGCTGGATCAACAAGAACATATTGGGAGCATTGATTGATAAGGTGTTTAGGTCCATTGTTGTTATCAGTAGTCAGGTTCTAGGTTGCCAGGAGATTGTGACATTTGCCCTGGAGCAGGAAAGCCTATCAGCACAGGGAACACTATCTATAAAATCAAGCAGCAGCAAGCAGTAAGGGGGACTGAGACAGGAACTGCTGTTGGACAAGAAAACTCATTATCTTTTGGTGTCCAACACCTCCAAGCATCATCTTCTTTCTCCCAGGGTTGGGTGAATGACACATATTCTTTTATATAAAGCCCAAGTCTAGGTTATAAGTGTATGACATCCTGACTGATAACAATTTTACCTGATATGCAGAGGATCCACCCACATGACTGAAAAGCCTCTAAGACTGAGAATTCTAGAAATTCTGTGCAAATATAAGATAAGCTAAGTGCTAGAAATTGTAGATAATAAGCTATGCTGATTGATATTTTGTGTGTGTGTGCGTGTGTGTGTAATAATAAATTTCTAATTATAACCACAATCCTGTGGTCAGTCCTCATTCTGCCAAGGATCCCTAAAGTACCCTGTTCTTGATAGTATCAATGCCAGTTGTTTCTGTAAATTTTCAGAAAAATTAGAAATATTAAATATGGTTCCCTCACGTAATTATCTCAGTGCTCTTTTTTTTTTTTTCTTTTTTTTTTTTTTCGTATTTTCCATGTATTCCACAGTGGCTTAGTCTAGCATCCATAGATGTTCCACTATTCCAATAAATTAAAGCTGATTCCTTGAAGGCATCTTATTTCAGGCATTAAAAAGTACCTGCTGGAGTGAGGTTTGTGTCCATCAAAACTGAAGAGATAAAATATTGGAATATACATGTATATTATCTATACTATAATATCTATATAATATATACTATAATATCTATAACTATCTATATATTATCTATCTCTCTACATATATTATATACATACTGCCACTTGCCGAGACGATCGGCTCCAGAGCAGATGCGTTCTGCAGCGGAGCAGGGCATTGGGCCAGGCAGGGCTAATTTTTCTGGCATTGAGCCTACTTGAGGGAGCCGCCAAGAACCTCGTGAGGGAGGCTGACAAGGCGTAGGCGGAGCCAGCAGCGCCCCCTCCCCAGCCGTTCAAAAGCTGCCCCTTGGGAGCATGAGCGACCAGGAGCGTGGTGAACAGGGCGGGCAAACAGGGCATGGCGCATCAGAAGGGCATGGCGTGGCAGTTAGTGTGGCAGTGCAAGCAGGAAGGGCGAGCAGGAAGGGCAGAGCGCTCTCCCCCACCCATAGGAACACCTCCTGTAACGACAGCCGTTAGTTAGGCGATAATGGTCTCCACCGGGCATGGTGCTCTCTCCAGGAAGACGGTACACACCCAGACTGTTAAAAAAAAACGTTAAAAATGGTCTTAACTACACGTTAAAAAATGCAGCAGTTCAGGTCACCGGATGCAAGGAGTGTCTGAGCCTGTTGCTGCCATCAGCGGGAAGCAGAGAAACTGCGTGCGTGAGGTGTGAGCAGGTGGATGACCTGATCCGCATGGTGGTGGAGCTCAAGAAAGAGGTGGAGAGGTTGAGGGACATCAGGGAGTGCGAGCGGGAGATAGACTGGTGGAGCAACTCCCTGCAGGGTCTCAAGCAGAGGTACCGGAGTGAGACACCCCAAATGGGGGTGGACCCCCTGCCCTGTCACCGTCGGGCAGAGTGAGGGGACCTGGGAGTTGAGGAGGAATGGAAACAGGTCCCTGCTTGACATCACAGGCGATGCCCTCCCCTTCCAGCCCCACCTTCCCAGGTGCCCTTACGCAACAGGTTTGGGGCCCTGGAGATTGAGAGACCGGAGCTGAGGAAAAGGTAGAAAGTGTTCCCAGGAGGATGCCTAGGACAAGGAGGTCGACTCCACGCCTCAGGACTGCTTCCACCAAGAAAGACAGAAGGGTTACTGTTGTGGGAGACTCTCTTCTCAGGGGAACAGAGGGCCCTATTTGTCAGCCTGACCCTACCTGTAGGGAAGTCTGCTGCCCCCCCTGGGGCCAGGGTCAGGGACGTTGCCAGGAAGCTTCCCAACCTGGTACGCCCCTCTGCCTATTATCCTATTTTGATAGTCCAGGCAGGCAGTGATGACATTGAAGAGAGAAGCCTCAAGGCTATCAAACGGGACTTTAGGGGGCTGGGGCAATTAATGGAGGGAGCAGGAGTACAGGTGGTGTTTCCGTCTACCTCTATGGTGGCAGCGAGGGGTACTGACAGGACATGAAAAGCCCACCTGACAAACACATGACTCAGAGGCTGGTGCCAGCACAGAAATCTTGTTTTTTATTGACCATGGGGTTCTTTACTCGGCACCTGGCCTGATGGCCGCATACAGGTCCCTATCTCTAAGCGGAAAACTGATCCTGGGCCAGGAGCTGGCGGGGCTCATTGAGAGGGCTTTAAACTAGGCAAGATGGGGGATGGGGCTGAAACAAGGATTGTTGGAGCTGTGCCAGGGGGAACAATGGCTAGGCCGGAGGATAAGGCAATGGACCAGCTGAAGTACATCTACACTAATGCACGCAGCATGGGTAACAAACAGGAGGAGCTGGAAGCCATCGCGCAGCAGGCAGGCTATGACTTGGTTGCCATCACGGAGATGTGGTGGGACCACTCTCATGACTGGAGTGCTGCAATGCCTGGCTATAAGCTCTTCAGAAGGGACAGGCAGCACAGAAGGGGTGGTGGTGTGGCTCTCTATATTAGATAATCTTTCAGTGTTGTGGAACTCGAGGCTGGGAATGACAAGGTCGAGTCCCTTTGGGTTAGGATTGGCAGGGACAACAAGACTAGCCTCCTGTTTGGGGTCTGTTATAGACCGTTGAACCAGGATGAGGAGACGGATGAGGAGTTCTACAGGCAGCTGACAGAAGTTGCGAAATCTTCAGCGCTTGTTCTCGTGGGGGACTTCAACTTCCCTGACATATCCTGGAAGCACAACACAGCCCAGAGAAAGCAGTCTAGGAGGTTTCTGGAGAGCGTGGAAGATAGCTTCCTGACACAGCTGGTTAGTGAGCCTGCCAGGGGTGGTGTCCCGCTAGACCTTCTCTTCACAAACAGAGAAGGACTGGTGGAGGATGTGATTGTCGGGAGCTGTCTTGGGCAGAGTGACCACGAAACGGTGGAGTTCTCTATTCTTGGTGAGGCCAGGAAGGGGACCAGTAAAACCGCTGTATTGGACTTCCGGAGGGCTGACTTTGAGCTGCTCAGGACACTGGTTGGCAGAGTCCCTTGGGAGGCGGTTCTGAAGGGCAGAGGAGTCCAGGAAGGCTGGGCGCTCTTCAAGAGGGAAATCTTAATGGAGCAAGAACGGTCTGTCGCCACGTGCCCAAAGACGAGCTGGCGGGGAAGAAGACCAGCCTGGCTAAACAGAGAATTGTGGCTTGATCTTAGGAGAAAAAAGAGGGTTTATAATCTTTGGAAAAAAAGGGCAGGCCACTCGGGAGGACTATAAGGATGTTGCGAGGCTGTGCAGGGACAAAAGTAGAAAGGCCAAAGCTCATCTGGAGCTCAATCTGGCTACTGCCGTTAAAGACAACAAAACATCTTTTTACAAGTACATCAATGCAAAATGGAGGACTAAGGAGAATCTCCATTCTTTACTGGATGCGGGGGGAAACCTTGTTACAAAAGATAAGGGAAAGGCGAAGGTGCTTAATGCCTTCTTTGCCTCAATCTTTATCGGCAATACCAGTTGTTCTCTGGATACCCAGTACCCTGAGCTGGAGGAAGGGAATGGGGAGCAGGATGTGGCCTTCACTATCCATGAGGAAATGGTTGGCAACCTGCTACGGCACTTGGATGTGCGCAAGTCGATGCAGCCGGATGGGATCCACCCGAGGGGGCTAAAGTTGCACCAGGGTAGTTTTAGGTTGGATGTTAGGAAGAACTTCTGTAACAAAAGTGTTGTTAGGCATTGGAACGGGCTGCCAGGGTAGTGGTTGATTCACCATCCCTGAAGGTCTTTAAAAGAAATTTAGATGTAGAGCTTATGGATATGGTTTAGTGGAGGACTGTTAGTGTTAGGTCAGAGGTTGGACTCAATGATCTTGAGGTCTCTTCCAACCTAGAAATTCTGTAATTCTGTGATTCTGTGATATGGTGTCTGGTGTTATTAAGTTTAGAGAGAAGAAGGTTTCAAAGAGACTTTCAAAGAGACTTTATAGAGGCCTTCCATTATTCTTAAACCGAGTCCACAAGAAAGTTGGAGAATGACAGTTTGTCATGGACAGCAGTGATTGGACAAGAAGTAATGGTTTTAAATTAAAAGAGAGGAGATTTAGATTAGATTTCAGGAAGAAAGTCTTTACTACGAGGGTGGTTATGCGCTGGAACATGTAGCCCAGAGCAGCTGTGGATGCCCCATGGCCTGAGATGTTGAAGGCTAGATTGGATGGGGCTTTGGGCAATCTGTCCTGGTGGAAGGTGTCTTTTATCATGGCAGGCATGTTGGAACTAATGATGCAATGATAACTCAATAATCAAAGTTATTAAGCACATATTCCTTATTACAGTGCCGTGTGCATTGTGGATTGCTCCGCCTAACACACACACCAAGGATTACTGGCAGTATGCTTATATTACTGTAATATATACATATTCATTTAATTTCCCCTAAGTCTCTTGCATATTCATCATATCTCTGAAGAATCATTAATATAGGTTCTTGCCCCTATTTGCATACATACTGGAGTCCTTGAGTGGTCGTCTGGCCTACCCTTGTGGTCTTTTGATGAAGGCCTGAAGTCTTACACACAGCTAAACTTATGACCTTCCCTTTCTTTAAGAGACTTCAGCAGTCAAGCCAGTTCTTGCTGGTTCCATTATCTATGCCTGCAGTCTTTTACTCCCTTATCTTTGGGGTTGTTAACATACAACTGTGCTAGCTAAGACCTGCAGAATCAACATCCTTTATCTTGTTACCTGTCTCACTAGATGATATTTAAGTTCCATTCCAATCACTATTATCATGGTTCTATATTTAGAAGTAGAAATTTTACAAAATTACATACCAGAATGACAGTAAGATTTCAGTCTCCTTAGCAAAATCAATTCTAAGTTTCTCTTACAGGTTATACAGACAATAATATGATGATAGTAGAACACTAAGTGTGATATCATAGAGGATATTTTTCAAAATGAGATCCTCTCTAGCACTTTTCAGTTTCATCAGGTCAATGTGTAAAACACATTGTTTCTTTGAGGTTCTTAACACATTGTTAGGTCTGAAATTTACTTTACAGAAAAAAGACCAAATAGATACTTGTAAAAATATAAAAGAATTTTAGAAATATAATTGATATATAACAAGTATTTTTAATTACCTAGCTTTGTTACAATCCATTCTATGAAATAGTTCAGAAATTTTTGGTATAAATAATATGTATGAACAATAATTATATATGAGATGTTTCAAAAATATACACATTTAGTATACAAAAGATTTAAAATCTTATCTGTTGTGATTAAAGAATCACAGAATAGGTTAGAAGGGAATTCTGGAAGGGAAGGGACCTCTGCAAGTCATCTGGTCAAACCCCCTTTTCAGGCAAGAATATTTAAAACACGTTGTCATGTTTTAATGTCCAGGTGTTTTTTGAAGATTTTCAAGGAGGAAGACTCCATAACGTCTCTGAGAAACCTATTCCAGTGCTCTGTCACCCATGCACCAAAGTGTTTCTTGATATTTAAATGGTAACTTGTGTTTCAGAGGCCCATTGCCTCTTGTCCTGTAACTCGCCATCACTTAAAAGAGTATAGCTGTTTTCTTTAGAGCTTCCCTTCAGGAATTTATGCAACTTCCCTTTATGTATTTATATTAATAAACAGATAGATAATAGAAAGAAATTATTCATATGCATATAAATTTAAGTAACAGTAGCATTGTGGGACAGCTGACAAATTTTAAACTAGTGTCCTGGTTTTGGCTAGGATAGAGTTAATTTTCCTCCTCATAGCTGGTAGGGTGTGTAGTGGGTTTACTTGGCAAGGGTTTGGTAGCAGAGGGGCATAGGGATGGCTTCTGTGAGAAGAATCTAGAAGCTGCCCCATGTTAGGTAAGGGCCCTGCTGCTGACCAGAGTTGAGCCAATAAGAGATGTTTGCACTTCTGTGAGAGCATATTTAAGACAGGAAAAAAAATAATAAAATACTACACAGGAGCTGGGAGAGTGAGAGGAGTGAGAAACAGCCTTGCAGGTGCCAAGGTCAGTGAAGAAGTAGGGGGAGAGGTGCTCCAGGCGCCGGAGCAGAAGTCCCCTGTGGTCTGTGGTGAGGACCATGGTGAAGCAGGTTGTCCCTCTGCAGCCCATGGAGTATCAGGGCGGAACAGGGTTCCACTCTGTGGTCTGTGGAGGAGACCACAGTGAACCAGGTGGACCTGCACTGATGGAAGAGTACGAATTGTTTGAGTGTGAACATCTATCCAACTCCCTACCCACCAAGTGGTCCATCTATCAAATCTACGTCACTCCAATTTAGAGACAGTGATATCATGGAATACACATGTCTAGGAGACATAAAGGAAAATCAGTGGGAGACTTCTCGACTTTTAAAGCAGCACTTGGAATTTATCTGTGACATTCTATGATATCTTGTTGTGGTTCCGCTTGAGTGGGCAGCCGAGCTCCACCACAGCTGCTCTCTCACTCCCCCTCCTCAAAGAGGAATGGGGAGAAAATATGTGAAAAGGGCTCAAAGGTTGAGATAAGGACGAGAAAATCACTCAGTAATTATTGTAACGGGCAAAACAGACTCAGCATAGGGAGATAGTAAGATTTATTGCTTATTACTAACAAGCTAGAGAAATGAGAAACAAAGGAAAAAAAAAAAAACAAAAGAACCTTCCCCGCCATTCACTCTCTTCCACCTCTTCCCCCCGAGGAGATCAAGGGAATGGGGGAATGGGGGTTATGGTCAGTCTAGCTTCTTCTCTGCCACTCCTTCTCGGTCACTCTCGTCCACTGTGCTGTGGGGTCCCTCCCACAGGATACAGCCCTTGATGAACTGATGCGGCGTGGGATTCCCACAGGCAGCAGCTCTTCCAGAACTGCTCCAGATATGGGTCCGTACCACGGGGTCCATGCCTCAGGAGAAAACTGCTCCAACCTGGGTCGCACATGGGCAGCAGCTCCTGCCAGGTCACCTGCTCCTGCGTGGGCTCCTCTCCACGGGCTACAGGTCTGGCCTGGAATCTGCTCCAGCAGGGGTCTTCCACAGATGGCAGCCTCCGCCGGTGCAGGGCCACCTGCTCCACCGTGGTCTCCTCCATGGGCTGCCGTGTGGAACCCTGCTCCACCGTGGTACTCCATGGGCTGCAGGGGGACATACTGCTTCACCATGGTCCTTACCGCAGGGGACTTCTGCTCCAGTGCCTGGAGCACCCCTCCCCCTACTTCTTCACTGACCTTGGCACCTGCAAGGCTGTTTTTCTCACTCCCTTCTCTGTCCCAGCTGCTGTGTGGCGCAGCGTTTTTTTCCCTGTCTTAAATATGCTCTCACAGAGGCGCAAAACAACATCACTTATTGGCTCGGCTCAGGTGAACAGTGGGGCCCTTACCAAACATGGGGCAGCTTCTAGATCCTTCTCACAGAAACCACCCTTATGGCCCCCTGCTACCAAAACCTTGCCACGTAAACCCACTACATATCTAAGAAGACTTTATCCATGATCACATGACTGAATCCCAATATAGTTTACATTTTAGCTGAAAATTAAATTTCATCTTTAAATTTGACTACATTATTCATGTCTTTAGTTAACTAAAAGAAATCCCATTTCTGGTATCTACCAGAAACAGCAATAAATTTTTAATTTAGTAAAGTGTTAAAACTGCACATCTGCAGAAGATATGCACAATGACGTAGGTTGTTGTTGTTACACAGATTTGTGCTTTGAAGTATTCTTTGCAATCTGGCTAATGCCCTAGTACAAAAGATAAGACAAAATGATTGAATCACTGTTTAGAAAAGCAATCTGTGCTGGAGAAGTGATCACTAAAATGGCCTCAGAAGTCATAGACAGACCAGTTTAAGTGTGAAACTGTTTATTGTTCTATATGAAAATATGATATTATACATATTTTTGGAGATTTTCTAGTAGGAGAGAAAGGCTTTCAGTTTTTATGTATTCCTGTGAATGCGTCAGGACAATCTCATCAAACATGGAAAAAAAAAAAATAGTTTGACCCAGCTTTCATTGAAGTCATTTACCTAAATGTGGACCGAATTAGAACTGGACTAATTAGTTCATGAATGGAAAGTAGGTCATTTCTGAGTAGTTAATGATTGAAAAAGCCATTTACCAGAAGAAGATCCTCACCAGGGTGAAATAGACAGGAACGTTCCCATTTGCAGTTTTAAAATGTCTAAAATTCATCTGGTAGTTAGACAAGAGACTATTTGAATAGAAAGTTTGTAATATTTTAGCAAAACAAAGAATTAAACAAAAACTAACTCTTTTTGGTTTTGTTATTGTTATAGCTTTGTAATAAACACAATGTATTTTTCCCCTTAAGGAATTACATTACATGAATAAAAAAATCTTACTGAAAATACATTAAAATAATTATGACCTCTTTCAGCCCAATGAGAAAAGAGTTTTGTAACATTTTACCCAAAACTACTTCACATATAATTAATAAAATGAAATAAAATGAAATAATAATAATAAATAAATTCTCTCTCTTTATAGTATGGGTTGAATTTTAAAGATTGAGACCAGTAAAATAAAAATGAATATATGGACCTTGTACTTCTGTGTTTCATAGACTATTTTATTTTTTTATTGTAATTTTTACCTATCTCAGATACAGCACACTTAAAGCACTCACTTGAATTTCACTGCAGTTAATTTATATACTGAGAATATATAATATATATTCTGAATGTTAGATATCAGAACCCCTATAGCTATAAAACTATTCTCAGAATCTTTTTAACCAAAACTCTACAATCTAATTTACTTATGACATATTACATTGAAAATATATTTCTTCTGAATGAGTTTAGTAAACAGCATGGAAAAATAAATAAATAAATTTTTAAATTAAACAAACAAGCTGTGAGAAAATTTTGTATCCACTTCAGAATTTACTTCTTTCCCCATATTTTCTGAATTCTTTATGGTTTGATGGACACAAGGTGAAAATGTTGGAAAGATGTGAGCTTTCAGATACCTCCAAAAAAATTACACTGTTTGGTAGAAAGGGCAACTTAAAAAAAAAAAAAAAAAAAAAAAAAAAAAAAAACATTTTGCTTTTGAACTCCCTTCCATAGCAATGAGAATTTATGTTGGTACTTCTGTGTTTTGGTTAAGTTCTATAAGCATTTTACAGAAAACAACAACAACAGTTGTTTTTGTTTTTGTTTTTTTTTCTTCAAAGAATAAAATAAATAGCACTGATTACTGCTTAATGGCAGAATCCAGTATCATTACTGTATGTCAGACCTTATTTTAACTGCACTATAAATTTGCATTTGGCTGGCTCATGTTGAGATTTACAACCACCATTATCCCCATGTCCTTCTTCTTATGGTTGCTCTCTATCCATTTGTTGCCTAGCCTGTTTGACACAAATATCACAATATTTGTGATTGCTCTGACTGATGTGCAACACCTTGTGTTTTGCCTTGTTGAACTTCATGAGGTTTGCATAGGCACACCTGTACTGCTTGTCAAGGTCCATCTGGATGGCATCCTTTCTCTCCAGTATGTTGACCACACCACTCAGCTTGGTGTCATCCACAAACTTGCTGCGGGTGCACTCAATCCCGCTGTCCATATCACTGACAAAGATCATAAATAATAATGGTTCTAAAACCAACCCATGAGGAATACCACACATCACTAGACTCCACATGGACATCAAACTCTCTGTGGGACCATCAAGACAATTCTTATCTACCAAGTGGTCCATCCATCAAATCCATGCCTTTCCATGGATGTTGTGCAGGACAGTGTCAAATGTTTTGCACAAATACAAGTAGATAAAGTCAGTTGTTCTTTTCTTATCCTCCAATGCTGTAACCCTGTTGTAGAAAGCCAGTAAATTTGTAAGGCACAATTTGCCCTTAGTAAAACCATGTTGTCTGTCAACAACCACTTTTCTGTTCTTTCTCTGTTTAGTTTCTAGGAGGATCTCTACCATGATCTCACCCAGTACAAAGACAAGACTGACTGGCTCATTGTTCCCTGGGTCTTCCTTTTTACCCTTAATACAAAAAAAAAAAAAAAAAAGAGAGAGAGAGTAATGTTTCCCCCCCCTTTTTCAGTCAATGGGAACTTCACCAGATTGCTACAGCTTCTCAAATATGACAGATAGTGGCTTAACACCTTCACCTGAAATTTCCCTCAGGACTGTTAGATGCATTTAATCAGGTCCCATGGACTTGTACATATTCAGGCTCCTTACATGGTCTCAAATCTCATCTTCTCCTATAGTGGGCAGCAGAAGGGACTTTCACTGTCCTTACCTTTGTGTTCTGTGACTTGGGCTGTGTGGCTATAGTACTTTCTGGTGAAGACTGAGGCAAAAAAGTCATTAAGTACCTCAGCTTTTTCCATATCGTGGATAACCAGGTCTCCTGTTTTCTACAGAAGAATGTCCTCAACTTCACCAGTCTTCCCCTTATTTGTCTACAGAAGACTTTCTTGATGCTTTTGATGTTCCTGGACGTATTTAATTATAACAGGGCCTTGACTTTCCTTACCTGATCCTTGGCTGCTCGGACAATATCCCTGTCTTCCTCCCAAATACCTGCCCTTGTTTCCACCCTCTGTAGGATTCTTTTTCATGATTGAGTTTGGCATGGATCTCCTTGTTCATCCACACAGGCTTTCTGGCATTTTTGACTGACTTCCTTTTTTGTTGGGTTACCTTACTCCTGAGGTTGAAAGAGGTGACCCTTGAATATTAAACAGTTTTCTTGGACCCTTCTTCTCTCCAAGGCTTTATCACACTTCATCCTATGAAGCAGGTCCCTGAGGAGGCCAAATCTGCTCTCCTAAAGTCTAGGGAAGCTTGCTGCTTGCCCTCCTTGTTGTCTTTAATTTTGCCATTTCATGGTCAGTGCATCCAAGGCTCCCTTTGACCTTCACATTCCTCACCAAACCCTTCTTGTTTGTAAGAATAAGGTCCATCAAAACACCTCTCCTCATTGGTTCCTCTATCACTTGGAGAAGGAATTTTTCATCAGTGTATTCCAGGAACCTCTTGGATTGCTTATGTGCTTTTGTGTTGTCCCTCTAACAGATACTGGGGTGATTGAAGTCCCCCATGAGGACCAGGGCTTATGTAAATAAAGTTGCCTCTGTCTGCAGAGGGTCTCATCTGATTGGTATTTCTGGTCAGGGGGCCTTTAGTAAACCCGCACTATAATGCCACCTGTCCCTGTCCTCCCTTTAAACCTAACCCATAAACTCTTTTTCACAGAATGGTTGAGGTTGGAAGGTACCACTGGAGGTCATTTGGCCCAACCTCCTTGTTCATACGTGGCCAGCTGGAACTGTTTTCCCAGGACCATGCCAATATAGTTTTAGAATATTTGCAAGGAAGAAGATTCCACAGCCTCTCTCAGCAACTTGCACCAGTGCTTAGTCACCCATATAGTAAAAAAACGTTTCTTGATTTTCAAAGATAATCTCTTGTGTTTCAGTTTGTGCCCATTACTTTTTATCTTGTCACTGGACACCAGTGAAATGAGCCTGGCTCCATTCCTCTTCATACCCTCCCTTCAGATATTTATATAAATTGATAAGATCCTCCTGACCCTTCTCTACTCCAATCTGAACAGCCCTACCTTTCTCAGCCTTTCCTCATTATAGAGAAGCTCCAGTCCCTTAGTTATCTTGGTGACTCTATGCTAGACTCTCTAGAGAAATGATTGTCCATTTGTACTTCATACTAATGAGGCCGTGTGTTCAGTTGTGTTGAATATTATGTTCAGTTTTGGGCCCTTTGCCACAAGGATCTTCAGTTGCTCAAGAACATGTAGGCAAGAGGAACAAAGATGATGAAGGGACTAGAAAACAAGATATATGAAGGTGTAGCTGAGGGATCTGGCATTGTTTACTTTGGAGATAAGGAAGCTGAGGGGAGACCCCATTGATCTCTATAAATATCTAAAAGGAGGTTTCAGTGAAGAGTGTGTTGGTCTGTTTTCTCAAGTGACAAGTAATAAGACATAAGGAAACAGTTGTGCTAGGAAAGGTTTACAGTGGACATAAGGAAGAATTTCTTCAAGGAGAGGCTGGTCAGACATTGGAGTATGTTACCTAGAGAGGTGCTGGAGTCCCACCCCTGAAGGTATTTAAGGGACATATGGATGTGTCACAAAGGGCAGTGGTTTAGTAATGGGTCTCAATAGGTCATGTTTACAGTTGTATTTGATGATTTTGAAGGTCTTTTCAACCTAAATGATCCTATTATTCTATGGACACGTCCTTGACCTGTTGGCTACACCTTCCCTACTGCAGCCCAGGATACTATTAGCCTTCTTTGTAGCAATGGAATAATGCTGATTCATGCCCAGATCAGTGTCTATCAGGACTCACAGGTCTTTTTCCGCCAATCTGCCTTCCAGGTGTCAGAAATTGTTTCTCTTCAGATGCAGGACTTTACAAGTCTCTTTGCATTTTTAGAAGTTCATGTCATCCTATATCTCCAGTCTTTTGAGGTCCATCTGGATGACAAAACATCCCTCTGGATATTAACAAAACTGCATGTTCAGTAAAAAAAATGCGTCTGTGTTTTGCACAACAATTTGATATCTTTATAACTCAGCTATTCAAATTCATGTTAGCAAAAGTCTAAAAGCTGTTCATTTATTTGATTATAAAACAGTCTTTCTGAAATCCAAGAGTGTTTTTATGTAGAGGTGGTATTGGAAACTCTTGTTATTCAGGCAGAAAATATGCTCATGATGCTGAAATAATTTTGTAAATTAAATATTTGTGAAAAAATTATGCAAAATATTGCAAGTGTAAAAAAATAAAATTATGAATTTAAATGATTAATACTGATGATTAATACAATTTGTCAACATGTTAAACACCAAAATTTCAATTTTTCATTTTTTTTTATACTTTAAAATGAGTTTTTTTGTTTTTTTTTTTCCTTAGAAATCCCAGTTGTGTTGTATCTTCATATAAATCACAAATATATGTTTCAATGAGAAAAGGTAAAGAAGTTTCACACTATTCTGAGTCTGGTCAGGCTTCCAAAAAGCACTTTAAACTAAATGAAGCTCGGTCAATGTTTCACATGATTAACAGAATGAGCATAGTCATTAACAAACCTGACTAATGGACAAGAGTGTTCTAAAACTCCCAGATGCCATCACGATGAAATGAAGCCATTTTCTTAATTTTCCTGCATAGATCTTAACCAGAGAACCAGGAATCCGTTATTACTTTAGAACTTCTTGGGCTTCTAGTTGTCATGGCTGTAGACTGTTTCTCCTTTGACTAGAAGTCTTGTCTTTTGTATGCCATCTCTAATATAAAATGTTACCTCTGTTATTTCATAAGTTAAGATGTAAACTTAACCTTGATTGTTGTTGCTGCAGGTTAATCCAGCTACTTCAGTTAGGAGTTACTGAATAATGCATGTTTGGCCTCCATCCAAATTCAAAGAACAAATAACAAAAGATAAAAGGAAGATACACTCTACCTAGATGCACTCTTCTTCCTTGACCATTAAAGGATATTGCTGTTTATCTAGAACAAGATTTGACAGTCCTGTTCATAAGGTTCTGTAGAATATAGTTCAGTCTATGTAGTTTCTGCTTTGCAAACTCAATTTCCAAAATACGTTCCTGGTTTAAGTATTTTAGCTAACAGACTTGCATATTCAGTTATATATATATATATATATATATATACACACATATATATATATTAACACATATATAATATATATATACATTATATTATATATATTATATCCTAGAATAAATAGCTGACCTGAGGCCAGAATCTGTTAGTTCTTATATAAGTATAGCTTATCAAACCATCAGGAACATTAAATAAGGAAAAAGAGTACTTAAATATCATGAGTTCATTATCCTTGAAGTGAAACTGTAGTTTCAGGAGCAAAGACTGGAAAGCGTTTTCCCATTTACCTAATCTATTTTCCTACTACATAAAGTCAGAAATTGATCTGCAAAAATTTACAGATCAGAATCAAAAGTTGTTTAAGCTTTCTCACCTTGTGGCTATGATTGCACCCTCACCATATGAATAGTTAAAGATATACTTTAATTTATTCATAGCCTGTATTGCCATCTAAGATATTTATAGATAACAATCAAATCTATGGTCATTGCTAAAGTAGTAGTAGTTCCCAAAATAGCATACTACGGTCTAGCATACTATGTTTGTAGTAATGACTCTTTCCCTTATCTCCATTACCCAAAGAACTGGGTAATTATAAAATCAGCAAAAAAATACACAGGTATTATGTACATCTACAGAACTGGACAATGTGTAGTGACAATGTCAAAAAGTTCCCCACCTCAGTTGCAAGACTGATCAGGAAAGATCCACAAAATAAACATTCCTCTGTATACCTTACCTGAGAGATGTTATTAGATAATATCTTGTTTAACCATTTATTGGAAAGCCCAAGACTACCATTTTAAGGTATGTTAAATATGATTTATTCCTCTATGTTACAAAAATAGAAGAATAGAGAAATTTTTCCTCTAAGTTACAAAAGACTGGAACATTCCATGAAATGCTGGAGATACAGGTTTAAAATCTCACCTCTGCTGATGGTACTAGAGTACACAGCTTCTACATGTCAGAACATAACAATCACTTGATTATTTACTGATTTAGGAAATTTTTTCTCTAAAGAATTTCCACTTCACACACAGTAATTAAATATAGATGGATCCAGTGTAAAATCCAAACCGAAGGGGAGAAATATTCCAGAGAATATATGTAACTATTGTATATTATAGAAAAAAAAATCATGACACGCATTGGAAATGTTTATTTATAGACTAGTTCAAATGTGATGTCTAAAAACTACTCATAAAAATTTTAATCAATTTGGATTTCATTCTGATGTTCTCAATTTCTACATCTTCTGAAAGGCTTATTTTGCTTTTTACAAGATGTGGTGGTTTTACCGTGCTGGGCAGCTAAACACCACAACCGCTCTCTCACTCCCCCTCCTTAGATGAGGAGGGGAAGAAGTAAAGCAAAGAACAACTCACAGGTTGAGATAAGGATAATTTCATTAAAGGGAAATAATAATAATAACAATAATTAAATAAAGTTTATTATGAACAGAACAATTTAACTAAATAAAAAAAAAAAAGGAAAGGGGAAAAGGGAGGGGGAAAGGAAAGGGTAAAGGGAAAAAAAAAAAAAGAGGAAAACAAACAAATAAAACAAATGTGGAAGTGTAGAGGAAAGAAATTACTCTCTACTTCCCACAAATGAGCAATGCTTGACCACGTCCTTGAAGCAGGGCCTCAATGTATGTAGCCGGTGTTCAGGAGGAGGACCGACGTTTTCACAATGAGAGCCAACCCCTCCCCTCTTCTTCCTGTTTCCACCTTTTACTGCTGAGTGTGACATCATATCACAGAATCACAGAATCACAGAATCACAGAATTTCTAGGTTGGAAGAGACCTCAAGATCATCGAGTCCAACCTCTAACCTAATGCTAACAGTCCCCACTAAACCATATCACTAAGCTCTACATCTAAATGTCTTTTAAAGACTTCCAGGGATGGTTACTCTACCACTTCCCTGGGCAGCCTGTTCCAATGTCTAACAACCCTTTCAGTAAAGAAGTTCTTCCTAAGATCCAACCTAAAACTCCCCTGGCGCAACTTAAGCCCATTCCCCCTTGTCCTGTCACCAGGCACGTGGGAGAATAGACCAATGCCTACCTTGCTACAGTCTCCTTTAAGATACCTGTAGAGAGCGATAAGGTTGACCCTGAGCCTCCTTTTCTCCAGGCTGAACAAGCCCAGCTCCCTCAGCCGCTCCTCATAGGACTTGTTCTCCAGGCCCCTCACCAGCTTCGTCTCCCTTCTCTGGACCCGCTCAAGCACCTCGATGTCCTTCTTGTAGCGAGGGGCCCAAAACTGAACACAGTACTTGAGGTGTGGCCTCACCAGAGCTGAGTACAGGGGGACAATCACCTCCCTAGCCCTGCTGGTCACACTGTTTCTGATACAAGCCAGGATGCCGTTGGCCTTCTTGGCCACCTGAGCACATTGCTGGCTCATATTCAGCCGACTATCAACCATCACTCCCAGGTCCTTCTCCGCCAGGCAGCTCTCCAACCACTCATCTCCCAGTCTGTAGCTCTCCTTGGGGTTATTGCACCCCAGGTGGAGGACCCAGCACTTGGCCTTGTTAAACTTCATGCAGTTGACCTCAGCCCATCGGTGCAGCCTATCCAGATCCTCCTGCAGAGCCTTCCTACCCTCAAGCAGAGGTACGGAATATCACTTTGGTTGGTTTAGGTCAGCTGCCCTGGTGATGTTTCTCTTCTCACTTTTTGCCCACCCCCTAGGAGGGTTAGAGAGAGGCCCGATGCTGTGCCAGCACCGCTCAGCAGTAGACAAAACACTGGTGTTCCAGCTACAAGTGAAAAGCACAGCACTGCATGGGCTGCTGCAGGGAAAGGTAACATTCCAGCCAGACCCAGTACAGAAGAACACCTCATGGAAGGGCTTTTGTCACAATAAAATTGGAGAAGATAGTGTTCCCAACCCATTTTTCTATTACTTTGAACATTAAGTCAGGAATTGATCTAAAGAAAATCATGCTAAATGAAATATTACTTGAAAGCCTACTGCTTAAGTCACTCTAATTGAAGAATTCAATATGTCCTGTTTTATTCTAGAATGGAGGTACAGGACTGTTTTGTTTTTAACCATAAGAGTCTCTTAGGAGGAGGCAGATGTATCCTGTCTCCTTAGCTCATGTGGTTGAATTTGAATAAAAGGCACATTTTATCAATTTCTAGCATTATTTTATGCTACTTTTCAGTCCAGATATTCTAAGTAGATGAATTTGCCTCCAAACTGTCACCATCGTTACTCTGTAGTCCACTGTCTTTTGCATAATGGTGCCCAAAGAAATTAACTGGTTTTGCTATACTACAACATAACACTTTGGGTGTTTCAGAATTTTGAGTTCTCAGAACTGAGGATCTTGGACTTACTAAGTGAGCAAAAATGAAAATTCAGCTAAAAGTAGAGTAGGAAATTTTCATTCTGAATATGAAAATAGTGATAAAACATTTGATTTGGCCTCTCAGTCTCTCAAAGGGACTTTGACTAAATAGTCAAAGAGGCTTTGACTAAATATTTTCTAGTATCCTAAAAAAATCACAGAATCACAGAATTGTCTAGGTTGGAAGAAACCTCAAGATCATCAAGTCCAACCTCTGACCTAACACTAACAAGTCCTCCACTAAACCATATCCCTAAGCTCTACATCTAAACATCTTTTAAAGACCTTCAGGGATGGTGACTCCATCACTTCCCTGGGCAGCCCATTCCAATGCCTCACAACCCTCTTGGTAAAGAAGTTCTTCCTAATATCCAACCTAAAACTCCCCTGGCGCAACTTAAGCCCATTCCCCCTCATCATGTCACCAGGCACACGGGAGACTAGACTAACCCCCACCTCGCTACAGCCTCCTTTAAGATACCTGTAGAGAGCGATAAGGTTGACCCTGAGCCTCCTTTTCTCCAGGCTGAACAAACCCAGCTCCCTCAGCCACTCCTTGTAGGACTTGTTCTCCAGGCCCCTCACCAGCTTCATCACCCTTCTCTGGACTCGAGACTGTTCTACTCAGATTCCACCCTGTCTGCCCCCATCTCATCCCTGGTGAAAAAGTTCTTAATTTATTCCATGTATATAAAGGTTAATAATAATTTAATAGTAATTAATGTAATTTGCAGGGCACTTTGCAACTTCTGCCACATTTGATTTTAAGTTAAAGCATACTAGAAAGAGAAAAAGAATCATATAATCATAGAATTATAGAATACCCTGAGCTGGAACATACTCACAAGGATCACTGAGTCCAACTCCTGTCTCTACACAGGAATACCTGAAAATGAAACCATATATTTGAGAGTGTTAGTAATACCATACAGCTAAATAGAAATTATGTCTTCAAAATTCAATAGTTAAACATGTAAAGATATATATTCTGCAAATGTATACATTGCAAATCTGAACATGAAGACATTGGAAATGAAACAATAATTCCCATGTTTTAAACTCTTCAAAAACATTTCTAGAGAGAAAAAATAAATAAATAAATAAATAAAAATGCTATTGTTCTCATATCAACTGTGGAAAGTACTGACTAAAAATCTTATTAACTGTGTCATGATTTTCAAAAGACAGGGGTATCAAACATTTTATCTTCTGTTTTACACTTGTAAAAATTTATCTCAGTTTCATATTTATCATTTGATGGCATTTGTATGGTTTTATTAAATGACATATTGATTTCTAAAAAGGGACCAAATGCATTCCACATACATAAAAATTCATCACTGTCCACAGGGATATTGGTGATCTTGCTGGAAAATGTGGACTGTTCATGAAATATAGATGATTGAAGAAGAATGAACAAAGAAGGCTAACTTCTGTCTAGTGAGGTTTTTGTTTCCGTTTAACTGAATGGAAGTTAAAAAAAAAAAAAAAGAGAGAGAGAGAGGTGCATAACCCACAAATGTTATGTAAAGACAAGATAATATATAATACATGTATTATACATTATATATATATATATATAAGAAACATACTGCCTCAAAGACACAAATATTGACAAATAAAGAAAGGGGAAATAATTCAGAGGATCTGCTATAAAATTAAAATATTTCTTGCCCCTGTTTAGGTTCCTGTCTTCACAGTTTAATAACTGGTTCTCAGGTGTAGTAACTGTAAGATACTAGGCTTGTCCCCCTCAGTTAGTAATATAATAGTACGAAAATAATAATAAAAAAGAAAAAGATACTTCAGTTGAAAAGAGTCTTTCCCACACATACAAAAATGCTTATTTCTAGCTAATTTTTAAATGCCTTGGAATTTATAATTTCTTTGTAAGTCATATGAAGAATCTTGTATAAAATGACATTACTGTTAACAGTAATTAAGTTTACAAATTCCCTGTTCCTGTTGATGAGAAATATAATTCTAATAAATGAAAACATATGAATAGAAGAGTAAAAAATATCTTTTAACATTAAGAGAGTCACCTCTACGTTAAAATGAAGTGGATAAAACTATTTTGCTTTGTTGTCGTGCATGAACTTCTTATTATGAGGTCTTAAATATATTTTATCTTCTCCTGCATAATTCTTAAAAAGGAAATTCTAACTCATTGTCTGAATTTCTTCATCCATAAATTTGCCTATGGTCAGTTGCTGAAAGTCTTTTTGAAGTAATATTCTATCATAAGTATTAGAAAAGATTTCATGGCTCTTCCATAGGGTTGCTGCTACCATACCTGTATGCAGCAGTTATGCCTTGTCACATGGCAAGAAAATATATCAGTTTGGTTCTAAGCTTAATACACAATACAGCAGATTATGGAGAAGGAACAAATACTGTTCTGGTGCTGTCACATCTGGAAGACTTAATACAGTTTTAGTTATCTCAAAGGTTTAAAATCACAGAAGGTTATGATCTCAGAAAAAAAAATAAATAATAATAATTACAAAGAAAATTGAGATTTTTGAGAGAGGGGTAGCCAGGAATATGAAAGATAAAAGTAAACAAACAAACAAACAAAAACAGATTAATAAGATTAATCAGTGGTAGATGAAAACCTCCAGTATTGCTCAAAATTAGGTTCTAATAGGAGAAAAAATCCCATGGTTCTGGACCACAGTGTCTTACATTCTCATAATATAAAATATAGGAACATTATGAGTGACAGAACAGGTTAGAGATTGTTTCCAACGTACGTTATCAATTAAGTCATGCTAGGTATTTGGGGAAAGAAAACTATATGTAATGACAAGGTATTTTTGTCAGGGTCATTTGTCAGAGAAATCTGTTTTAGCAACTCACAGAGATGTACAATTCTGATACATATTGGCAAAGTTGCTAGAGACCATTTATCTCTCTCATAGAATCTTTCCTCTTCTAATGTTATATTTTATCAAAGAATTATTAAACAAACAAAAAAAACCTCATAAGTACTATAAAAGCATTGGATAGTATTAGGGTTAAATTAAGGATTAAAAAAGGATTAAATTAAGACTCCACAGCCTCTGTAGGTAACCTGTTACAGTGTTTGACCACTCACATAACATAATTATATATATAAGTACATAAATACTCTCGGGTTCAGATCCAAACTCATGTTTTTTAATTTGTGCCATTACCTCCTGCCCTGTCATTGAGAATGGCTGAGAAAAGTCTAGGTCCCTCTTCTTCACTGCTTCTTATCTGGTATTTTTACACACTGATAAGACACATGCTCCTGAGCCTTCTCTGTTCCAGGCTGAAGAGTCCCAACTCTATTAGAGGATTGTTTTCTTATATATCAAGGGATGTATACCTCTTATCATATAGCTCCACACCTTCAGGGAACTTCTCTCAAAGTCCAGGCCTGGTGCTGGATTTGCTGCAGTATGTGTATTTCTGCCTTGTACTGGGGAATCCAGGACTGGATTCAGTATTGTAGATGTGGCTCACCAGTGCTGAGTAAAGAGGAGTGATCACTCCTCTCAGCCTGCTCCTGCAACACAGTCCAGGAGGCTGTTGGTCTCTGCCACAAGATGCATTGCTAGTTCACAGGCTGTCTACCTTGGCAGCCAGATTGATTCGTGCATAGTTATTTTCCAGTTGATCATCCTATAATGTGTGTACTGCTGTGTGGGGTTATTCCTCCCCACATTTGGATATGGAATTTCTTCTTGCTGAAGTTCATGAGACTCCTCTCTGCCCAGTTCTGTAGATTGTCAAGGTCCTTCTAAATGGCAGCACACCCACCTGGTATATCAGACCCATCTTACCAGCTCCAGATGGAGGTTATTCCATTAAACATCCTTTAGACCTGGTAGTTCAGTTAGTTATCAATCCACTTCATAATCCATTTATGCATATTCCATCAGTTGGTCAAAAGGAGTGCTCTGGTGTCAAAAACTTTATTGAAGTCAAGTTAAGCATAATTTCCTCATCAGAAATCCATGTTCTCTAGTATTTCTCTGAATCTTGCTTCATCCTCTACTTGAACATAGAAATGATGTTTTCTCTCTTCTATCCTTGGAACCATGACCTCACCTGATCACCATGACCTTTCAAACATGAGAGAGTATCCTTGTAATTACATCAGTCAGCTGCCTCAGGATTCATGGATGTAATGCATCCAGCTCCATGAATTTACATATGTCTAGACATTTTCAGGTACTTCCTAATGTCATCTTTCCCACCAAGGGTACATCTTCTTTGCTCCAGATTTTCCTTCTTTTCATAAGGTCTTGTGATCCCTTAAATCTGTCGTTACCAGCAAAGACTAAGGTTAAGAACATATCCCAGCAAAGACTAAGGTTAAGAACATATTTGGAGATTTGTCCTTTTCCATGTCCTTTTTCACCATCCAGCAGTGGGGCTATATTTTCCCTCGTCTTCCTTTTGCTATTCATGAAGAAATATAATGACAATTTTTTTTTTTTCAAGCTTCACCCTGTGAAATTAAATAGTAAAGTTAAAATCTATGAACAGACATTTTTCTAAAATAGCAAATTGGTAATAAGAAACAACACGTAAAAAAAAAAAAAAGTGATAAAGTAAATAAACTTCATTCTTTAGAGTCCATAAATAATCTGTACCAACAAGATTTAGCAACGTGAGGAGGTAAATTACTGACAATTAAATTTGTGCTTTCTATCTCTGCTTCCTACTTTTTTCAGCCCTCAAAATATAATAAAAAATAATTGTAATTTATGTGGCAGAGATAAATGTGAAAAGAAAGCTCATGCAAAAAACTGTTTCATCTTCAAATAAGTGCAGCAATACAACAGTTTGAGGTGGGTGTTTAATAGTTAAAAGTATCAAAGATTGTCTTACTCCTATTGTCTTACTACTACAGATATCTTTCTCACGGTGAGGATGATGAAGCACTGGAACAGGCTGCCCAGGGAGGTTGTGGAGTCTCCTTCTCTGGAGATATTCAAGACCTGCCTGGATGCCTACCTGGGCAACCTGCTCTAGGGAACCTGCTTTGGCAGGAGGGTTGGACCTGATTATCTCTTGAGGTCCCTTCCAACCCCTACAATTTTGTGATTCTGTGATCTATGGCATCACATAGATATAAGTTTAAAGCTTAAAAAAAGTAAAAATAATACATGAATTAAAAATATTTTCACTTCCCTTATTTTAAATATTTTTCTGTTGAATTACTTCTAAAGAACTTGAAATATTAACAAACAAGTAAATATTTTTTTTCACTATTGAAATTTAAGACATTAAAATGGTTTCACTTAAATATATATATATTATATATATATAGTGGTCTTTTATAGTAATGGATGGTTCAAGATTTTTTTTTAAATTCTTTTAATTATTAAAAATTATCTCATTACATTTTCCATACAATATTCTTATCAGATTTTATAGAGTGGAACATTGTCAACAGACAGTGTATGACCTTCATTCTGCAAAATGATTGATATTTTCAGAGTGTTTCTGTATTTCCTCAACTACTATTATTTATTGGAAATTCATTACCCTAGAGGAATTAATCCAAATGGCAACATCCACTGAATTTCACTAAACTCCGACTTTTTAATTAACATTCTGTTTAAAATAGTGCTTCAAGAAAACTTCATCAGGAGGGTCATATTTTTCCAAAAGACATTACGTTAATACAAATAGCTAATTATATTGGTCTTCTCTACTTTTATTAGAAGATCATGTCCATTAAAGTGTCAGCTTTTGTCAGTCATTTGCATTATTACTTCAATAGATTAAAAATATTATATTAAAAGAAAGATGGAAAAAGATTAAAAGAAAGAGGGAAGGAGGGAAGGAAGGGAGGAAAGAAGGAATACTGCTATGGCAGGAGCTGTTGATGGACACTGTTATCACCACTTATGTTTCAATAAAAACCTGCAGGTCTATGTCCTGTCAGTGAGGGCATGGCCTTCTCTGGGGCCGTTCCCCCTTCATGGATAAGACTATACCTGCAGCCCCCGGACACACTGACCCTGATGATGAAGTTAAGGTTCTTGGGGAGTCTGGAGTTGACTATGTTTCTGAGAAAATTTTAGGTTTGTCTTTAAATATTTTACATTTTTCTTTATATATATATATATATATTTATTTGTATATATCTTTTGTGTGTGTGTGTTTTTTTTGTTTGTTTGTTTTTGGTTTTGTTTTTTTTTTTTTTTTGTTCAGAAAAAAAGACTTCCATGAGGATTCTCCAATGGACTTCCTAAATCAAATAGACTTTTTTTGACCATCACAATATTGTAATATTCTTTTCAATGTTCTCTGCTTTTCAGTTTTTTTCTGAACTTATTTTAAATCAGATTTAGAGAGCTTATAAAATTATATAAGTTCTATATAGTTAAAAATTATAAATATATTATATACATATAATATAATATAATATATATTTTATATTTTAATTATATAATATATAAATATATATTTATATAAATTATATATTTATTTATATAAATTATGTATATTTATATTTTTATAATGTATTTATATTTTATATTTATATATATTATATTTTATATAATATAAATGTATATGATATATATTTATATAATATAATATTATATATATATTATAATATAATATATGTAATATAAATATATATATTACATATAATATATATAATTTATATTTCTGAGATATATATATTATATATATATTATATAAATATAAATATTATATTATATATTATATAATATAATATATATTATATATTATATATATATATATATATATATATATATATATATATATTATATATATATATATATATATATATATATATATATCTGTTTGAGGGCAGTCTCTTTTACATTCTTGCCTAATCATAGAATTAGAAATCCAGAAAGGACATGAACAACGTGAAAGTCTGGCTTAAGACCATGAATCAGGAAATTGTCTTGCATAGAAAAAAAAAAAAAAGTAAAAAAAAAGTTGTGAGATTAGAAAAGAGACATGCAAAACAGAATTAAAGTTATACTGTGTGGAGTATTACAGGAGACATGGTATTCCAGTAGTTGCTGATCTTGAGCAAGTTCTGGTATACACATCGTTTGGAAGGTTTAGGTTTGAAATAGCTATTGTTTGTGTAACCCAATTTAAATAACAATAAAGGGGAACATGCTTAAAGGTTCTTCATATGTACTGCTCCTGAATATATTTCCTAGATAAGTGTAGCTAGGTGTGCTTTGGTTGGCATTAGGAAAGACATTCCTACCTCTCAAAACAAATCATATATTTTTGTTTGTAACACTTCATATAAGGAGCCATACTAATGGAGAGAAGATGAACCTCCACAAGGATGGGAGCTGTGCAGCCTGTTGTTACAGACCTGTGACCTGTACAAGTGAGGTTCTGAGCATCTGAAGATGTGTAAGATTTACACATCTAGCTATTTGTATATCTCTCTTTTTACCTATTGTGTTATATATAATAATTATCATTATTAAGGAAGTTTTAAGTCCTGTGACATTGTGACATCCTTACTGAGATATGGAAAGAAATCTGCACCCATCCACAAATGCAGAACATGAACCTAGATGAAATTAATGGGTGAGACCTCTTGCAAGTTTCTAAAATACACTCCAAACCCCAGAATCCAGTACTGAAGCCAGAACATTGATTTTTGTGAGGATTTCACCCAAAACTATTTAAGCATCTATGGAACTAAAAAAAAAAAAAAAAAAAAAGGTAGCTTAATCCCAACAAAGATCAAATGTTTTCTTTTCTGATTCAGCTATTTGTTTTCAGTCCTGGACAAGCTGAAAATAATGAAATTTTCAGATGTGATGATTTACTGTTTATAATAGTTACTCCAAATAATGTTCAGTAGGAATTACATGACCATAGGTACATAATGAATGGCACCTGTTGGACAATTTTTCCAAAGCAAGGGAAGATTAAAAGGTTCCAAGTTATGATTTTAACAGACAAATAATGTAACAATAAGCTTTCTCTGACTTGAGGACATTTCAGGATAACATAGTATATATTTTTGTTGGTCACCTGATAGGAATTCCGTAAGTTATATATGAATTTATTTCATCATTCTTATGAAATGAAATTATTTCAAATATAAACCAATATAACATTCATACTTCACCATATTTTTCCATAGTCATTTTGACAGTTTGCCAGATATCACATGCAGAAATAGGTCTAATAACTGAATTATATAATTACATTAGTACTTCTTCTCCTTTACACAGTAAACAAAACACTTACTGAATTTAAGCATGTGCTAAGATATTTTGCTGTTTGGAAAGGTAGTTGTTATCCTCCATGGTACAGTCATGGTACAGTCATTGTCAAAAATAATAGTAGCCAACTGTTCCCTGAAAGCCTAAGAAACAGAAATAAAATGCAAGATCCCTTGAATTAGTTCAGTCAATCATTAGTATTCCACATGCAAGAAGTATTGTAAGAGGTATGTAATGCAGACTACAGGTGTAATTCTTGCTATCAACACTATAATGAAATTCTTATTTCTTTCAGCTATGAAGAATATCAGACAGTTACACTGTCCTAAAGTCATCACATACATTTTCTTTCTGTTGTTGTTGCTGTTAAAATCTATGGACCATTTCAAGGCCACTTGCATTCCAGGCACAAGTAGATAGTGATCCTGAACACCACCCAGCCTGTCAAGAAGTACATGCGTCACCATCTCCATTACATAAACTTTTCAGCTCAGGTGTTAGGGAGAAAGCAGCCTGGAAGTCTGACTTTCAGTCAAGTTTCCCCCAGTCTGTAAGATGACATGGAGTAACTAAGTTATAGAATAACTTGGAGTATCTGTTGTCATTGATATATGACTATATAAAGTTTTGGGGTACGGATCATCATTATGTGTGATTATCCATTAATTTTATATACCTTTTCAGCTGTTGAAGCGAATCATAAAGTAATGACTCTGTCATTATCTCATTGTCTATCTGAAACAAATATATTTTGAACTCTACCACTAGCATATCAAATAAAAAGTCTGAACTCCAAAAATTACATGGGCATTGAATACTAAGTAATTTATTTATTTCTCTAAAATATACTGAGAAATGTATTTTGCATTCTATAAAAAAATTGGCTCAACACTGGAGAGAAAGATTTACCTTGGCTGAATTCTGGATGAAAAAATTTTGACTTTCTTCATAAACAATGAGCAGATACAGCAGGAAAAAAAATGAAGATCAAGGTGAGGAAGTAGAGAATAAGACAGTCATGAAAACAAAACCTATGACAGGTAAATAGTGAAACATTAGTCAAAGTCAAACCACAAAAATAATGGAAAGAAAGAGAGAGGAGACAGGTGAAAAAAAAATAATTAAAAAATATATTTTATACAGAATGCAATTTATCTTTACAAAGGATCTACATGGACTTTGCCACAGCCCAGGAAGCCATTAACAACTACTGGACTAAAGAAAATGATCTATTCTGCCAGGACTGGCATGGTGAGCTAGATAAGAAAGTCTTCCAAATAATCTCTATTTTATCATAGAATAAGATCATAAAATCATAAAATACCTTGGGTTGGAAAGGACCTTAAAGATTATCTAACTCCAACACCCCTGCCATAGGCAGAGATGTCACCCACTATATCAGCTTTGCCAAGGTCCCATCCAGCCTGGCTTTCAACACGTCCAGGGATGAAGCATCCACAACTTCTCTGGGCAACATGTGTGAGTGCCTCATTAACCTTACAGTGAATAATTTCCTCCTAACGTCTAGTCTAAATCTATTATCTTTCAGTTTAAGATCACTCCCCTTTATCTGCTCATCTTCTACGGGAGTAAAAAGAGTCCCTCTCCATCCTTTTTATAATATTCCTTTAAATACTGAAATGCCACAATCATGTCTCCCCAGAGCCTCCTCTTTTCCAGGCTGAACATCCCCAGTGATGTTTCCATTTTTCCAGTCTCCAGAGACTTTGCCTGACTGCCATGATTTTTCAGATGTGGTGGAGAATGGCTTGGCAACTGTATCAGCCAATTCATCCAGGACCCTGAGATGCATGTCATCGGAGCCATTTAGCTGTTAGTCATCAGGGTGTTACATTTAGTAACACACTTAGTGTGTTACTTACACTAATGTCATCAGGGCATTAGTTGTTAAGTTGTGTCAGGAGGTCTCAAACTTCTTCTTCACTTACAAGGCTGAGGGCCTCTGTTCCCTCAGCACCTGTCTAGAGGTTTGGGGATTCAAGAGATGTGGGAAACCTGACCACTAGGGAAGACCAAGACAAACAAGTGGTTAAGTAGTTCCTCCTTTTCCACATCTATTGTTATCAGTACTCCATCTTCATTTGACAGAAGTGATACAGTCTCCTTAGTCTTTCTTTCATGTCCAATGTACCTGTAGAACTCCTTCTTGTTTGCATCCTTTGCCCAGTTTAGTTCTGTCAGTGCCTTGGCTTTCCTGGTCCCATCCTTGCACATAAGTACAGCATTTCTGTACTCTTCCCAGGGCACATGGTCCTGTTTCCACCATCGATTCATTTCCTTCTTTTGCCTAAGTTTGACCAGATCTTTGTTTAGCCATGCTGGTTTCCTTCCTTCCCTACTTGATTTATTACATATGGGAATCGTGCTCTCTGTCCTTAAATTGTTGCCAGCTCTGATCAGATCCTCTGTCCCTAAGGACCTTGGAATCTCCTCCACTAATTCTTTGAGAAGCCGGCAGTTTGTTCTTCTGAAGTTCAGGGTCGTGACTTTGCTCTTAGCCAGGTCTATATCCCCTGAGATCACAAACTCAACCAGGGCATGGTCACTGGCTTCCTCCATTCTTAAACTCTTTAATGAGCTCTTCCACTTTGGTGAGCACCAGGTTCAGTAATGCTTCTCCTCTGGTTGGTTTGTCTAACACCTGGACAAAGAACTTGTCCTTAATGGACACATGCCACAACTTTGTTAGTCCAGTCCTTGATTCTTACCTGTAGGCTTTCAACCTGCTCTTGGCTGTTTCTTAGAGGGAACTCTCACAATTTATCAATTTCTTAACATAAAAGGGAGCAAAACCTCCACACTTCATTCTCTGCCTGTCCTTCTTGTAAAGCATGTAGCCCTCTGTTCCACCTGTGTGATTCATCCCATGACATTTCCATTATAGCAATTAGATCATAGTTTTCTAATTGCACTGTGGCTTCCAACTCCTCATGCCTGTTTCCACTGTGTGCATTGGTGCAGAGGTAATTCATATGGACTATGGGCCATGTCACCTTTTTAGAGAAGTTCTTCCTAATTCCTATAGGATTATTCCCAGGTTATTCTCTGCTGATTTTTAAAGTATTGGCATTCAGGGGTCTTCTGAGTCACTTACAGGTACATCCCCTTTCCCTGCCAAATTTAGTTTAAAGCCCTGCTAATGAGTCCAGCCAGCTTGCTGCCCAAAGCACTCCCCATCCCATGTCAGCATGCCCACTCTCTCAAAAGCACACTTGAGATCATAGAACCTGAAACTCTGATCATGGCACCAGTTGTGCAGTCAATCCTGCATCCTGATCCATATGATAACTCCTCCTTGGGTCCCAGTCTCCATCTGGGAGGACTGAGGAGAACATTACCTGTGCTCCTGATCTCTTCAGCATCTTTCCAAGGGACATAAATTCTCTTTTGATGTTTCAAAGTCTCCCCATCACATCCTTGGTTGTCCCTATATGAAAGAGCAGGAATGGGTGATGGTCATCTGGCTTGACCAAGATCAGTAGCCTCTTTGTGATATCATTAATATAGGCCCCAGGTAGGCATCAAACCTCTCAATAGATTGTGTGGATGGCAAATGGGTGCCTCGGTGCCTCTCAGAGGGGAATCTTCAATTACCAACACCCTCCATACTTTTTTTGTGGACCTGGTTCTTAAACAAGTGGTTTTATGGTGTACCTTTTTGCCATTGTCCTTTCCTGGGTCTTGACCATTACCATTGTTGTTGACACCCTTTTATTTTTTGAGCCCCAGAGCATCATATCTGTTGTGTAGGGGCACTTCAGGGTCAAGGTGGAGAGTCCTCACTCTGTTCTGAGCAGACATGAGGGTTCAGTCTCCCTTGTCTTACAAGCCTGTAAATTCTGACAATTTCAGGCTGGAAGTCATTTCACTACCCCCTTGCAAGGACTTAAGGAAAGCCTGTTGCTCAACCCACACCAGTGCATGATACCACATGTTGATCTCTTGCTCGGATTTCTGGAGGCACCACAGCCTGCCAAGATCCTCTTGCAACCTGGCAACTTGCTCAGAGAGCATGTCTATCTGGTCACACTTGTACCCACAACTTCCAACTCCGTCTTCAGGCCTTACAAAGATAGGGGGATCTCCAGTTATTGGAATTCCCTGCAACAGATGGCCTGGGCAGCTCATTCGGTCCTTGGGAGATCTGTCTGGGTAGAGGTGTCTGCTAGGCAGGGCTTGTGGCCCCTTCATGAGGGTTTTCTTTTATCCTTTTACTCTAAGTTTCTTTACTTTGAAAACATATTTTTTTTCTTCCTTGTGCTTTCCTTCCTTCCCTCTGATAAAAACAAAAACAAATAATAATAATAATAAAAAAATAATAAATAAAATTTAAAAAAAAACAGTTTTGAAGACTGAAACCTTGTTTTAGTATATTTTATAGTGTTCTCTGGAAGAAAATATTGTGAGCACACCTACCTCACATCTCCAGACAGTACAATATTTCCTTATAGTAAACATCAAATAAACATTCAAATCTGTGCTTAGACAATGTGAGAAGAGAGAAACATAGAATATATTTTTTTAATTAATTTACTGCAAGAAAAAATTCAAGACTCTCTTTAGTGCTAGGAATCACAGTATGCTTAGCAGATGTAAAGAAAAGTTGTAAATAAAATGAAGATCAATCAAGGTATGTGGGAATATCATCAGTACTTAAAAAAATTATCTAGCCTGATGGTATTGCAACCATGGTAGCTAATTTTTTTCATCATTTAAATAGTTTATTTATCTACAGGGTTGGAAATACAGATGAAAGGAGCTGTGAAATTGTGTGTAGAATAATATATTCATATCTTAAAATAATGTTTTTGCTAATAAACAGCAGGAAAAAAAAAAATTTATGTGTCTTTAATTTGAATATTAATAGAAGACAGACCTATTTTCTTGTCCCAGAAAATGAAACCGGACACACTGATAGTATCTTTCCCCACTAAGTAACAAACATATCACATTTCACATAGTTTTTTTTGCTACATTTGGTACACTAATCTCTATCAAGGAGTAAAAATACTTTTCTTTTACAGATCATTAGCAGCTATAATCCAGTAAATAGTTTGCATGAACTGGTTCTAGATTGTCTCTAAGTTCAGACATTAGCTCATTCATCACTGTAAAAAACACTAATTAAAAAGACAACTTTCTCTGAACTGTAGTGCAGAGCTTTTTGCTTATAATTATAATAAATTGTTCCTGTATCACTGAATGAGCAGACTGAGGAGATTGAGCAAGAATCTATTCCATGTTGTCCACATATCCACTTTCTTGTAAAGATCTTCCTAAATATTTAATAGAACCATAGAATCTCCTGAGTTGGAAGAGACCATAAGGATCACTGGGACAAACTTTAATTTGGTTGACTTTGAACAGGTACAAATCCGATTTCAGAATTAACAAGCCAGGAGACAGAATAGTACAGAGTTTTCTGTCTCTGAGGTAAAATAGTTTATTCCAAAATAATTCTGGTAAACCCTTTGTAATGTTTTAATACACTTAGTATGAATTTATGCACAGATAGATGCAGATTTCTTACTGACTATACTCTGAATGAATTCAGTCTGTAATATGTCTTTTATATGTCTTTTTATTTATTTACATGTCTTTTTTATGCATTTGTCTTGTCTATAGCAACTATTTTTGAACTTTCCTTAAAACCTTCATTGATTTTTTTATTTTATTATTAGTATTTTTTTCTAAATCTGATATGTTGTGGTTTAACCTGTCCAGCAGCTAAGTACCACAAAACTCACCCTCTCTCCTCCCTCTCTGGGATGGAGGAGAGAATCAGAAAAAAATGAAAGTGTGTGGCTGAGATAAAGATAGTTTATTAGGATAGAAAAGAAAAGAAAACAAAAATAATAATGATCATAGTACTGCTAATAATAATATGTACAAAATAAGTGATGCATAAGGCAATTGCTCACCACCCACTCACTGATGACTAACCTGTCCCTGAGCAGTCGGTACCCCCTACCCTGGCCAGCCACCACATATTAATTGTTCATCATGACGTCAGGTATTTTGGAATACCCCTTTGGCCAGTTTGGATCAGCTGTCCTGGGTCTGTCCCCTCCCAGCTCTTGCCACACCCACAGCCCGCCCGCTGGAAGGACTGAGTGAGAAGCTGAAACACCCTTGTCTTGGTGTAAGCACTGCTCTGCAACAATTAAAGCATCAGCATGTTATCAGCACTCTTCTCATCCTAATCCAAAACACAACACCATTCCAGCTACTAGGAGGAAAATTAACGCTATCCTATCTAAAACCAAGACATGATAGAATGTTCTTGAATGGTAATTCTGTCATCATATAACCACTACAGCACAATTAGCTGTCGCTTAAAATAGGGAAAGTAAAGTGCATTTTCACCATATATTTGCTGTCCCTTTTTAGGGGACTTGTGTCTCTAGACACATCAGCACAGAAGAGAAACTTGAACTCCTGGTACCTGGCCTCAAAAAAGCTGAGAGACAAGAAGGTCTTGTTTCATTTTCTTCTCCACAAAACATGGAACAATTGAAGCTGGAGAGGAGATCTTCTGGTCCAAGCAATGCAAAGTGTATTGCTCATGTTCTTATCACATTAAGATTTGAATATCTTCTAGAGAGGGTCATCCACTGCTTCTCTGGACAACCTGTGAGACTGCATTCACTGCACAATATTTCCTAAATATCTAACTGGATTTTTTTCTGTCTTCTCAGTCTCTTGGTTGTGTTAGCTTTCACCGGGAAGTTCTTCAAGGCTTCTGCATTTAGTGAAAAGATTCATGAAAAAGAATCAATGACAGTGGATGGTGATCATATCAAGGATTCCTTGAGGTAGCTCAGTTCTCCAGGTCCATAGGACCTGACAGGTTGCATCCAAGCATGCTGGGAAAAAAAAATAATATATATATATATATATATAAAATAAAAAAAATAAAAAATAAAAAAAAATAAAAAAAAAAAATGAAAGTGCAATGTCCTTATGAGGATGTCTTTGAAAAGTTGTGGAGACTAGGAAAGGTCTCTAAGGACTGTACAAAAACAAATTTTATACACATAATCAAAAAAGTCTAAAAGGTTAACCCAGGGAAATACAGGATGATCAGTCTCACTGTGTTCCTTGAGTAAATCATTGACTGAGATCTCTTAAAATGGGCACATAAAAAGGTGATTCAAAACAGCATGAATTTACTAAAAGTGAATTATCCCTGACCAACTTAATTGCCTCTAGTTATGAATAGTCTGGATCTATGGGTAAGGGGAAAATAATGGATGACATTTACTTTGACTTTAACAAGGCTTTTGAACCATCTCTTATAGTATTCCTTTACTCAGGTTAGGTTGTCTGAGTCTGAATATGCTGAAAACTATACGGGTGAAAAACTGGGATCAGATGGTAGTAGTGGCTAACATACTTACATATTTCATACTTGCAGGATGGTAACAAATGTTGGGGTATATCCTGAAACCTGTTCTACTTAATGTGAACACAATGTTCTTCATGTACTTAATGTGAATTTAAGAGATTATCAACTTTTATTCTACACTTATTACATCTGAAATACTTCACCCATCTCCAATAAAAAATAAAAATAATAATAATAATAATAAAAAAAAAGTGTTCACAAAGTGGAGAAAGATCATCAGTGGGACATCAAGATTATTGGGTTTTGGAGCATTTGTTCTGTGAGGACAAAGGAGTGGGGTTTGGTGAAACTAGAAAACAGACGGCTTCAGAAGCACCTAACTTCAGCCCTACAGTATTTAGGAGGAAGTTGTCCAGAAGAAGGGTCCAGGAACTTCACAGGAGTGCATAATAGGAGAATGAGAGTCAGCAAGCATAACTTGAAAAAAGATAAGTTCAGACTGGATATAAGGAAAAAGTTGCGGACCATGAGGACTACCAAGTAATACAGCAGGTTTCCTAGGGAGGTTGTTCAGTCTCCATTCCCACAGGTTTTCAGTTCCTGTGGAGGAGGGGGAATTAAAGGCCTTTGTAAGGTCTTACTTTGAAAGAGAAGAACTGAACAGAAATAACTTTGCTTAATAAGTAAGAGTAATTAATAGCAGATTACATTAGACATAATATTATACATTTTTAACAGACATTTTTACAAGTTTCTAAATCAATATACTTTAGTAAAAATTGATAAGAGATTAAAACACAACACAAAATCATCCTTACAGAAAGTTTTTTCAAATGATGGTATACTGAAAACTAGAACTGATTATTTTTTCTGAAATTTTGACATGAGTCGGTAAAGAAATTATGTCAGATTCAAACAATGTATAAAAACCTTATTAGTATTGTCCTGCAATTTTTCATCTTAGTAGAAGATTTTTAGAAATAATGGTTATTTTTGGTTTCAGAAAATAACCTAATTTTGAGACCTAGCTTAAGGAAAAAAAAATCTGTCTTCAGTATCTTCTGAACATTTTTAATGTTCTGACAAAGGAAGACTGATTAAACATAAGTGCTATACAGCTGGGAAAAAGTAGAATTCAATATAACATAAGCAGCTATCGCAGGGAGGGGAAAAATAGAGAACAATTGAATAAATTTCAGTTGATAGTAAAATTGGCTAAATTGTTTCACATGTTTACTTAACTAAAACTTGTTCTACTTTCATTCTTACCTTCTGGGGAAAAGAACAAAAACTTTAAGGCACTCTTTTATGTGTGACAAGTAGTTTGTGGGAAAACAACAACAACAAAGTATATTTAAACTGCCTGTTTCCCACATAGAAATAGTAAGGAGAAATTTACAGCAGTGACCAGATCTGACCATATATCTCCATATGGACTTCATCATGACAAGTCGTCAACTTAACTTTTTATGGTACTAATACAGGCTAATCATATCAGTGACTTACACCAGTTAACCAGATAACATGCTCTTGTATTCCTCTTTCTGAAAAAGCGAAGGAAGGAAGGAGAGGGGAGGGGAGGGCAGGGCAGGGCAAGGAAGGGCAGGGCAGGGCAGGGCAGGGCAGGGCAGGGCAGGGCAGGGCAGGGCAGGGCAGGGCAGGGCAGGGCAGGGCAGGGCAGGGCAGGGCAGGGCAGGGCAGGGAAGGGAAGGGAAGGGAAGGGAAGGGAAGGGAAGGGAAGGGAAGGGAAGGGAAGGGAAGGGAAGGGAAGGGAAGGGAAGGGAAGGGAAGGGAAGGGAAGGGAAGGGAAGGGAAGGGAAGAGAGTTTGATGGTTTTGCCGCTGTGCTGCCAGTTGTTTTGCTTCCATTGCTGTAACCATCCCCACAGGTCATTTGCTACCATCCATGAATCAGTGTAGAGATAGAGAACTAGCCATTTTTCTCGTTCAGTGATGTCCAAAGCCAGCTGAATGGCCTTCACTTCTGCAAACTGACCCGATTCACCTTCTCCCTCAGCAGCTTCTGCAACTCGTCGTGTAGGACTTCATACAGCAGCCTTCCATCTCCGATGCTTCCCCACAATATGACAGGACCCATCAGTGAACAGGGCATATTTCTTCTCATTCTCTGGTAACTGGTTGTACAGTGGGGCTTCTTCAGCACAACCCACCTCCTCCTCTGATGATATCCCAAAGTATTTGCCTTCTGGCCAGTCCATGATCACTTCCAAGATTCCTGGATGACTGGGGTTTCCTATTCGAGCCCGCTGAGTAATAAGTGCAACCCACTTGTTCCATGTAGCATCAGTTGCATGATGTGTAGAGGGGACCCTTCCTTTGAACATCCAGCCTAGTACTGGCAGTCGGGGTGCTAGGAGGAGCTGTGCTTCACTACTGACCACCTCCGAAGCAGATCGAACTCCTTAATATGCTGCCAATATCTCCTTTTCAGTTGGAGTATAGGGGGCCTCAGATCCTCTGCATCCCCAACTCCAAAACCCCAGGGGTCGACCTCGAGTTTCCCCAGGTTCTTTCTGCCAGAGACTCCAGGTGGGGCCGTTCTCCCCAGCTGCAGTGTAGAGCACATTCTTTACATCTGGTCCTGTTTGAACTGGCCCAAGGGCTACTGCATGAACTATTGCCTGCTTGATTTGTTCAAAGGCTTGTCGTTGCTCAGGGCCCCATTCAAACTCATTCTTATGGGTTACTTGGTAGAGAGGGTTTACAATCAGACTGTAATTTGGAATGTGCATTCTCCAAAACCCAACAACACCTAGGAAAGTCTGTGTTTCTTTTTTGTTAGTTGGTGGAGACATAGCTGTTATTTTGTTGATCACATCCATTGGGATTTGACGACGTCCATCTTGCCATTTTATTCCTAAAAACTGGATCTCTCATGCAAGTCCTTTGGCTTATTTTTTTTATGGCAAAACCGGCTTTCAGAAGGATTTGGACTATTTTCTTCCCTTTCTCGAAAACTTCCTCTGCTGTGTCACCCCACACAACAATGTCATCGATGTACTGCACATGTTCAGGAGCTTCCCCCTTGCTCTAGCGCAGATTGGATCAGTCCATGGCAAATGGTAGGGCTGTGTTTCCACCCCTGGGGCAACCGATTCCAAGTATATTGGACTCCCCTCCAAGTGAAAGCAAATTATGGCCTGCACTCTGCTGCTAGAGGGATGGAGAAAAATGCATTAGCAATATCAATTATTGTGGCATACCACTTGGCTGCCTTTGATTCAGGTTCGTACTGGCGTTTCAGCATGTCTGGCACTGCAGCATTCAGTGGTGGTGTGACTTCATTCAGGCTACGATAGTCCACTGTTAGTCTCCACTCACCATTAGACTTTCTCACTGGCCATATGGAACTATTGAAAGGTGAATGAGTCTTGTTGATCACTCCTTGGCTCTCCAATTGACAAATTAGCTTATGGATGGGAATCAAGGAGTCTCGGTTGGTGCGATATTGCCACCGGTGCACAGCTGTGGTAGCGATTGGCACTTGCTGTTCTTCGACCCTCAGCAACCGCACAACAGAGGGGTCCTCTGAAAGACCAGGCAAGGTAGATAATTGTTTAATGCCCTCTGTCTCTAAGGTAGCTATGCCAAAAGCCCACCGGAACCCTCTTGGGTCCTTGCAATATCCTCTTCTAAGATAATCTATGGCAAGGATACCCGGAGCCTCCAGGCCAGTCACAATGCGATGCTTTTCCCACTCATTCCCAGTCAGACTCACTTCAGCCTCCAATACAGTTAACTGCTGAGATCCCCCTGTCACTCCATAAATACAGATGGGATCTGGCCCTTTATAGCTCGATGGCATTACAGTACATTGTGCACCGGTGTCTACTAAACCCTTATACTTCTGTGCATCTGACGTGCCAGGCCATCGAATGCACACAGTCCAATAAACTCGATTGTCCCTTTCCTCCCCCTGGCTGGAGGCAGGGCCCCCCTAATCCTGGTCAGAATCTTCGTTTCTGTGTTTGAAGGACTGTCTGCTGGAAGTTGGAGCAGCAAACTTTTCAGAGAATCCCTTTTTCCCGATTGTTTTCTTTTGCAACTCACGTACCCGTGCCTCTAGGGTCGCGGTAGATTTTCTACCCCATTTTCTCATGTCCTCTCCATGGTCTCGTAAGTAAAACCACAGGGTGGCACAGGGTGAGTACCCACCATATCGTCTTCCTTGTGTGGATGAACGCCTACCCCTGATAGCTGAGACACTGCTCTGTACAGGTGCGGAGGAGAATAATCTCTCTTCAAGTTGGTGAACCTTTTCAGAAAGTTTCTCCCAAGTGTTCTCTTTTGGTCGGTGGACACTGGTTTGTTCAGGTGGGGAGGAGGATAGATTCTCTTTGAGTTGGTGGAACTCTTCAGAAAGTTTCTCCACAGCTGAGACGCAGGCCTGTAAGGAAGAGGAGAGACTTTCTTTGTACTACCGAAGTTGTTTAGCCACTTCATCCACTGTGGGTTCCTCATCATCTTTCCAGGCTATTAATGCCAATGAGCTGGCATATAATGATGGTGCACTCAGTACAAACTTCCACCACATAGGTCATGTACACCTGACTTCATCTGGATCTCTGGATGTTTCTCTGAGGTCTGGGTCTTCATAATTCACTTCCCGTATGGCTAATTCCCTCAGGTACTGGATTCCCTTCTCCATAGTGGTCCACTTGCCTGGTAGACATAAAAGTTCTTCCTTGAAGGGATACCTTTCCCTCACAGCTGAGAGGAGATGCCTCCAGAAGCTGTGAGATTGTGCTCCATCTGCAATTGCTTTGTCAACGCCTGCGTTTCTAGCAAGGGATCCCAGCCGTCTGGCTTCCCTGCCGTCTAATTCCACACAATTGGCTCCAGTGTCCCAGCACCGGAGCAGCCAGGTGACAAGCTGCTCACCTATACAATGACCAAAATCTTTTCGCACGTCTCGTAGCTCACACTGGTATAGGTTTTGGGTAGTTACTGTTGATTTTTCGGCATCCTCATCTTCCTCCTCCTGAATCCTTGATGGCCCAGCATCGTCGTCATCTCCGTCGTCTCTATACCTAGATTTGGCAGAAGACTCTCTGCATTCTAAACAACCTGAATCTCTATACCATTTTTTCACCTTCTCTACAGGGGCAACTTGCACTGCTACAGCTCATTTCTCTGACCCATTTACAGGGTCTGCCACAGGGGTTGGAATACCCTCTGCAGGGTCAATTTGCACTGCTACAGCTCATTTCTCTGACCCAGCCACAGGAGCTGGAGTGGCTGCAGGAGCTGGAACTGGAGCGGCTGCAAGAGCTGGAGAGGCTGCAGAGTCCATCATAGGGGTCACAGTGGCTGCAGGGTCTGTCACTAAGTTGATGGTAGTATCAATTGCAGTTCGATAGGCATGAGCCAGGCCTCAGCACGTTACAATGATTTGTGTCACTTTGGAACTGCCAGAGACATGACACCTTTTTTCCAAGCATTCTACCAGTCTTTTAGGATTTTTCAGTTGTTCAGGGGTGAATTTCCAAAACACTGGGGGTGCCCACTGCTCTAGATGCCTGCCCATATCCTCCCATACTCCCTGCCACTCACAACTGCCTCAGGACAGATCTCTGGATAAGATTCCTAAGTAGTTGTTTAACTTTAAGCAAAACCTGAAACACACTCAGGAGGCATAACAACAAGACCATGCTGGTCTGAGTATCCCAAGGATATTCAATATCTTGGAGAGCTATTGTAACAAGCTCTGCTTGTTAGAATGCTTGAAAAACAGGTGTCGGGAAGGGAAGGGAAGGGAAGGGAAGGGAAGGGAAGGGAAGGGAAGGGAAGGGAAGGGAAGGGAAGGGAAGGGAAGGGAAGGGAAGGGAAGGGAAGGGAAGGGAAGGGAAGGGAAGGGAAGGGAAGGGAAGGGAAGGGAAGGGAAGGGAAGGGAAGGGAAGGGAAGGGAAGGGAAGGGAAGGGAAGGGAAGGGAAGGGAAGGGAAGGGAAGGGAAGGGAAGGGAAGGGAAGGGAAAGAACATACAAAACGTTACATAGGTTTTCTTTGTGGGAGGGGAATCTCTGAAACCTGGTTATATCTTTGAAGTGTGTTTGATTTTAAGATTTTTTTTAAATGTAGGAATGCATTGATGGTGTACTTAAAACTGGTTCAGTGAACATTTTGAAGAGATTTTATGAGTCCTGTAGCCCCTGAAGAGCAATATAGAACCTATCTACTATAAAATCTGTAGAAATGAAATACTTTAACTTGTCTAATGAGAACATGCTAATAGGGGGAACAAACCACAAAAAAGAGGCACTTTTATACTGTGCCTCTAATAATTTGATTGTGTAGACCCCATTTTACTGCCCAGATAACTTACACGTTTCAAGATACTATAATTATTATGAGACCTTTCCACGATTAATATCTTTTCTGAAAGTCATTTCAAGGAGGCTTCATTCATTAGGAGTTTCAGTCAGCTTCAGGCTTCTCTTTCACCCCTACTTCCTCTTTCCAGTTTAAAAGTACATTACAAGGTCTAGTAATAAATGTAATCTCCTGGGAGATGCATATCAATGACATAAAACAAGAGTTTGCATAAGTTCATGAAGTTCTATGAATCTTTTTCTGATGTGTTACTAAACTGTAAAGGTTCAATGACCGCTTTCAAAATCCATTCCTTACACTTGTCTCCAATAGCAACTACATTATAATTGGTTGTTAGCAATTTAAAGGAAAAAGCAAAACTGTCCCAAATGTGTGTCTAAGAACAAACGTTTTTAATAGGTTTTACATTGAAATGTCTGACTGGAGTAATTTTAGTATTATTATATAAATTATATATATATAATACTATATATACATATATAATATTTACATATGTAATAATAATAATAATAATAATAATAATAATAATAATAATAATAGTTATTATTATTATATTATACAGCTGGAATTTGTAACTGGTCAGCCTCTTTTCAGTGGTTTGAGGGGAAAGGACAAGGGGTAATGGCCACAAGATAGAGCACAGGAAGTTCCGCACCAACATGCAAAAGAACTTCCTCATGGTGAGGGTAATGGAGCATTGGAACAGTGTTGTGAAATGATTTCATATTCATTCAGTTTAATTTATTATAGTTATATATTTTTACTAGTCAATTACTTTTCTCCTACTGTTCCTTTTTTTTTTTTTTTACTTTGTTTAAAATTGTTTACAATTTTGTTTACAATTTGATCTGGAAATTCAAGGAGAAGGTGTAACATTAGTAAAACCTAATAAATAAATAAATAAATATAATTCTCTTCCCCTCCTTTTCCCTCCCCTCCCCTCTCCTTCTCTCCCCTCCTTTCCTCTTCTGTTCACAGGATTATTCAGGTGGGGAAATACACTCATCAAAGACAACTGTTTCTTACTTTATAGAGACTTTATAGAGACTTTATAGAGACTTTATAGGGATTAAAGGACAGTTAAGGTTTTAGCATTAAAATATTAGTTAATTTGAGGAGGTAAATATAGTGTTTATATTCTCACCAAGTTTTCATCTTAAAATGTATCCATAGCATTTAGAAAACTGAGATGGGATCTTATTAATATTTATAAATACCTTAAGTGTGGGAGACAGAGGAATATAGCCAACCTCTTTTCAGTGGTTTGTGGAGACAGGACAAGGGGCAATGTCCACAAAATGGATCACAGGAAATTCCACACCAATATGTGAAAGAAATTCACAGTGAGGGTGATGGAACACTAGAACAGGCTGTCCAGGGAGGTTGTGGAGTCTCCTTCTCTGGAGATATTAAAGGCCTGTCTGGGCACCTACTTGGGCAGCCTGCTCTAGGGAACCTGCTTTGGCAGGGGTGTTGGACCGATGATCTCTTGAGGTCCCTTCTAATCCCTAAAATTCTGTGATTCTGTGACTTCTTTTGGTACTGTTACTTCAGGGATTGTCTCTCTGCAAGTATAAATGTAGAGTTTTATAACAGTTTTCTTTATTAAAAAAAATACATATATGAATATGGAGATGGCCTTCCTCATTGCTCCAAGAGAATATTTTTTTTGTTTTCTTTGCCTGTAACTCTCTCTCTCTATCCCCTATCACCTGAAGGGTGTAGTTGCCTATGTACCAGTGTGCCAGAGATCCAAGAACAGATGAGACATGACAAAAAAAATATAAAATAATTAAGTGCTGTCACCATGCTGGATTATGTTGATTTATAGATTCATTGAGAACTATCAGATCAAACTTGTATAAGAGCATCAGGTTTTGAGCAGACAGAGGAGTACACGAACAGAACATGTAACTTCAGAGTTCCCCATGATATATACAATATTTTGTAGCTCTGGACTTCCTTTATAAGAAATGGTATGTTTGTATTAAAAGTCCTTGAGGGTGTTTCTTTCCTAAGTTTGTTTGTTCTTGAAACGTGTGAAGGTTGAGCATCCATAGTGTAATGTGACAATTCATCTTGCCACTCAGATTATTTATTTATTATTTATTTTAAACTGACACCTGTGTTTAAATAAATATATATATATGTATATATTTTATGACCTCTCCTCCTTAAGAAAGGGAAGAAATAATGTCTATCACAGAATCACAGAATCACAGAATTTCTAGGTTGGAAGAGACCTCAAGATCATCAAGTCCAACCTCTGACCTAACACTAACAGTCCCCAGCACCGAGCCCTGGGAAACGCCACTAGTGACTGGCCTCCAACTGGACTTGACTCCATTTACCACGACTCTTTGGGCCCGGCTATCCAGCCAGTTTCTAACCCAACGAAGCGTGTGCCAGTCCAAGCCAAGAGCAGCCAGTTTCTTGAGGAGAATGCTGTGGGAGACAGTGTCAAAAGCCTTGCTGAAGTCAAGGTAGATGACATCCACAGCCTTTCCCTCATCCACCCAGATCGTCACTTTGTCGTAGAAGGAGATCAGGTTATTCAAGCAGGACCTGCCTTTCATAAACCCATGCTGACTGGGCCTGATCACCTGCTTGCCCTGCAAGTGCTGCGTGATAACTCTCAAGAGAATCTGTTCCATGCGCTTCCCTAGCACGGAGGTCAAACTGACAGGCCTGTAGTTTCTATCTCCACTGCCATTACTTGCTTCGTATATTTTCACTATATTCTCCATCACTCATTTTTCCTCCATGAGAATGATCTACTCTGTTTAATAATTCATTGTCTCTGCTGTCTTGTCCTTGTTCTTAAACATAAAATTTTCTTAGTGGCAAAAGGGAACACAGTATATTTATGGAGCACAGAAATCAATTTTAATCCAATTAATGTTTTAACCATCTAATAGTCTAAATTATGCAATTAATTCAGAAAAATCACATTAATACATATCATTATATAAAAATGCCATACTGAGACCGACTCTTTTCTTTCATTTCATTGTCACCATTCCAATGATGCTGTGGATCACTGAAAAATTGAAACTTTCAGTCTCCATCAAGAAGGAGACCGCTTGTCAACATCCATATGTTTTTTAATTTTTATTTAATTACTAATTTATTCCATGAGGATTGCAATACTGTTTTGATAGGTGGAGGCTTTTGCCCCTCTATTTTATACATGCATGGATTTATTTGTATGCTTTCTTGTCTCTCTGTGGTGGTTTTACCCAGCCAACCAGTCAAGCTCTACCACAGCAGCTTTTTCACTCCCCCTTCCATTTTGATATGAAAGGGGGAAAAAAACTTGATGGAAAGGGCTCAAGGGTTGAGATAAAGACAGTGAGATCACTCAGCAATTATCATCATGGATGAAGCAGGCTTAACATAAGATTAGATAAATTTATTACCTATTTCTAACAAGCTAGAGAAGTGAGAAATTAAAAGAGCAAACTGAGAACACTTTCTCCCCATCCACCCTCTTCCATCTCTTCCCCCAGAGGAACACAGGGAAACACAGGGAAGGGGGGCTGTGGTCAGTCCTTAACACTTTGTCTCCGCTGATCCTTCACAGTCACTCTCTTCCCCTGCTCCAATGTGGGATCCCTCCCACAGGATGCAATCCTTCCCAAACTCATCTTGTGTGGGCTATCCCACAGATAACAGCTCTTCAAGAACTGCTCCAAATATGCATGCATACCACAGGGCCCATCCATCAGGAGCAAACTGCTCCAACATGGGTCTTCCATGGGCAACAGCTCCTGATATATCTCATGCTCCTACGTGAGCTCCTCTCCACAAGCTAAAGGTCCAGACTGGAGTTTGCTCCAGTGGGGGTTCTCCACAGGCTGCAGCCTCCTTCAGGTCAGATCCACCTGCTCCATGACAAGCTCCACATGAACGGCAGCATGGAAATCCACTCTGCCATAGTACACCACGGGCTGCAGAAGATCTTCAGCTCTGGTTCCTGGAGCACCTCCTCCACCTCGATGTGTGCAAGGCTGTTTCTCACTCACTGCTCTCCCAGCTGCTGTTGTGCAGAAGGTTTTTTTTCCCCCTTTTCCTAAATCTGCTCTCACAGAGGCACAAATGATATCACTTACTGGATCAGCTCTGGACAGAGGTGTGTCCCTTTGGAGCTGGCAGGAAATGACCCATATCTGACATGGGGCAGCTTCTGGATTCTTCTCACAGAGGCCATTCCTGCAGCCCGCAGCTACTAAAACCTTGCCAATATATTTTCTTCTTATGGAGAAAAAAATAGGTCTTGAAAGTTGCATAGCAACATAGTATTCCCCAGACTCAGTTTACACAAAGAGCTACCATCTGTTTCTACCTTGGGGTGACAGATCTTTGCCACATGCAGTACTACCAGCTACAGCATCTCAGTCAATAGTCGTTTGACAAGAATGGAACTGTTACAAGTTAAAAACTTTAGGTCAAGTGAAACCCAGACAAATCCTGAGATCCTGAAGGGTCAGGTCAGTACAAAGCCTATGTCCTTCTACTTATAAAGGAGAATTCACTGTCTATTCATTCTCATTTAAACTTTTACAGATGTTAGGGTAAGAACTTCATATACTACTAGAGTTGTGAGTATACCAAAAGCTTTTTCAGTGGTATGCTCTTTTCTCACTTTTATTTTTTTCTTTTTTCCTTTTTATTTTTTTTCCTAGTAATTCTTAACATTCTATTTTATTTTGCACTTTACCATGAATAAGCAATGATTTTAAATAAGAAATAAATTATTATAGCTGCATTAACTTTCTTTTTTTTTTTTTTTTTTGCTAATTTGTTTTTTGTTTGTTTGTTTGTTTTTGTCTTATATATATCACTGTACCTATTTTATTTGTTTCCTCTCCAACGTTATTCTCCAAACCATTCAACAAAATATTGTGCTTTTGCAGCTCTTCTTAGTCACCCATTGTCTTTATCACTTTGAATAGCTTAGTAAAGTAAACAAATATTATCACATCATTCTTCAGACCTTTTCCATATCATTTATAAGCATGTAGAATGGAACAGAACATGGATTCCTGTGGGAATCTACTGGTGATCATAGAATCATAGAATGGCTCGTGTGTGAAGGGTCCTTAAAGATCATCTAGTTCCACACTTCTGACATGGGAAGAGATGTCACCCACTAGATCAGGTTGCTCAGGACTCCATCCAACCTGGCTTTCAACACCTCCAAGGATGGAAGTGGTTGTTTTTGCAAACAAAGCAGTTGTGTCTGAAAGACACATAGGTGTGCAGATTTTGTGCTCAGACCGATGTGTCTTGCCTGTCTTCAGATACTTTTTCTACTTCCAATATTTACTTCTATGATAATGATGTTCTTTGATTTCTAGCTTTGCTTGCCTTTCTATGACAGACTGAAACTAAGCATGGTGGATTTTTTTTTTTTTTTCAGTCTCCTGGCTCTGCTTAGTTACTTACTTGTCTTCACTGCAACATCTTCATAGAATTATGGAATGATTTGGGTTGGAAGGAACCTTAAAGATCATCTAATTCCATCCCTCATGCCATGGGCAAGGAGATCTTCCACTAGACCAGGTTCCCCTTAAACACTTCCAGTGACGGTGCATCCACAACTTTTCTGGGCTACCTGGGCCTGTGCTCCAGCACCCTCATGGTAAAACATTTATTTCTTATATCTGTTCTAAACCTCTTTTAGTTTAAAACCATTACTCCTTGTCCTATCACTACACTCTCTAACAAAAACTTCCTCCCCAGATTTCCTGTAGTTCCCCCTTAGGTACTGGAAGGCCACTACAAGGTCTTTTTGGAGCATTCTCTTCTCCAGGGGAAGTAGCCCCTACTCCCTCAGCCTGTCATTGTGGGAGAGGTGCTTCAGACTTTGATCATCTTTGTGATGAGCTGAATGCAGTACTACAGGTGCTTGTGGAGATATCTTCTTTACGATGCTTGTGTAGATATTATGAAATTTTCCCAAAGTCATTAAAACCAAGATGCAACAGAGCATGATACATAAATTTATGGAGCTAGAAAAGAAACGTAATATATTTGACAAGATCACAATAACTTCAGTTATTCTGAAGCATAATTTCTATTATTATTTTTCCTTGCAATTTAAGCTTGTGAAATCATGGTATTCTTTTCAACATAATTTTAAATATGTATTTCCAATTGCATCCCCTGTAGAGAATGTCATGTGCTCTTCCATGTATGTCATATATCTCTTCCATGTACGATTTTTCCCTGTTGCAAAATTTATAATGTTAAACAAAAATAAATCTTTAAAAAAAATAAAAATCCATACCTGCAATTAGGGGTCTAGATTGACCTAGTTACTATTTTTACCTTATTTCTACAAGGTTTATCTGTATATCAGATTTAATCTCCTCTTTTAATGTGTCATATTCTTTGATATTAATTTTCTTTTTTTTTTTTTTTTTAATTTAATCACTGAAAAATAATACTTGCACAAACTAATTGCATGCCAGTTTATATTCTGGTATAATAGGATTCCTCATGAAATACAGCACCTGCCTTGTCCTTTGATAATTTGCTTATAATTCACTTACTCCTAACTTTCACATTTGAATGGTTCAGGTCAGGCATGCTAGTGGTGCGTGGTTTAATATTTGATCTCACCCTTTAGTTTTCACAATGTTCATCCTTCTTAAGGTTTTTTATCCTCTTTTTTAACCTTTATACAGCAGCTGATGCTAAAACAGATTAGCATCCTATGTCAGAACTCTAATTCCCTTCATACATTTTTTAAACTCTCAATGCTCTTCTTTGATTATGCTTTTCAAATGGTTTTAGGAATTTTCTACAGATTTTATATGGCTTCTACTTAAATAAGCCCTAGAATTATTTCTTCACTTGCCCACAAAATTTTAACAGATTTTATATTTGTTTTGAATTCCAGTATTATCCTGGGTTCATTTCAGTGGAGTTTCAGTAACTTGCAGTGATCTCTCTTTTTATATTTTCTTAAAAATTGTTATTAGAACTTTTTACTAAAGCTTTGCGTCTACCTCTTTATAGGCCTTTATTTTTATTTTGTAACTTTTATTTTTATTTTGTAACTTTTACAGGGTTTCTACTTTGTTCAGACTTAGTTCTGTGAAAGAGAGCTTTCTCTGAGTTAAGGGGTTCTCATCACCACAACAATGCATAAGTACAGTTGAGAGATGCTAACAATTGCTATAGTTCTATTCATTCTGAAATTCTGAAAAATATACGTGTTTTGATTCAGCTGAACTTTGTGGTTGCATAAATATAATACAGACTGTTTTCTGTGCAAGAAACAACACTCAACAATGAATGGATTTTATCTCTTGCAAATATTTGCTAGTCTAATGATTTTGACCCCACATTTCAATACAAACGTATCAGCTTTTATGTCTCTTTATACAGTATTCATGGGAAAGAATAAATTAATCATTTTAAGGACTATTTTACAGTATTTTTTGAAATAAACTCTTTTCACAATTGTACAACATGGCTTTTCAAATGTAAATGCAGTGCCACAGTTTCCTAAGAAGTCTTCTCAAGCAATAGAAGTGATTAGATGTTCGCTTTCTCTGTGGCAGGCTCTTGACAATCTGATTATCCCTTCTGTTTGGAGTAGTCACAGCCTGTAATAAGTAAGAGGCTGGAAATTCTAGGGGCCACTCATTTTCCCATTTTACTGTCTGCAAGAGCTACTGAAAGTTGAAACTATTCTGCCCTTTTGTGTCAGTTAAAATAATAGCCAAATTTACTTTTTCTTCTAGCAGAATATAATTGAGATGCAGGTGATAGTGCCAGGAAAGTGAGATCATTTAATCAAAGGTCAAATTAGTTTCTTTTCCCATGCACCCATCTAATCAAAAGCTCTCTGTTTTGTTACCTGCAGAGGAAATTCTACAATAGCTGTGCCTTCTACTAGTGTTGATCAGACATTTCCCAACAGTTTTGTCACAAGGAATCCATTTCCAGAAGTGTTCTTATGATATTTCTGTTTTATTGTTCTTTGTTCAAGGTCATGGGCTATGGGGAAAAATACAAAACACAAGATTGTTTTTCTTGGTGATGTTCAGTCACTCCATATTACTATAGTATTATAGAATAGAATACTTATAAATTATAGAATAATTGAAGAAAAAGTGAAACTATTTTTATTTACTTGTTGACTTATAAAAATATGCTTTACTCTGTACATATGATAATCAGATAAAAATAATTCCTATGTAATATTAAGGATATGTGACTGAAAAATACATTAGAATAGCTACCTGTCAAAGGCAGGTTGTCTGCTTTATAAGCTCTGACTGACTGCTGGCTGTCACTCTTCACAATACTACTTCTCTTTAGAATTATTCTAGCAAATCATTTCTTATTTTAATCAATTTTCTGGTTTAATAAATGTTATAATTTATTAATAATGAATCACACTGTATAGCTATATTTTTGTTAATTGTTGTTGCATATTGGAGAAATTCTTGTTTACTATTTTATTTTAATCTTTCATATTTCTGATTTTCATGTGGTTTGGTGTTTTCATTCACTATCTTTTTTAGGTAATATATTTCTGTAATTAGTTCTCTTTCTACACATGAATGTAGGCCCAACATTTTTTGATGACACCATTAATCAAGCTATTTTGTTATATCCTCTTGGGCCAAATGAAAGGATGGACTGCCAAAACAGAAAAAAAAAAAAAAATCGCACCAAAAAGCAATTGAAATTCTGCATTAAAGATTTGCAGCCACAGACAAACATCTTTTGAATGTATGGGAGATACAAAATATGAAATCTGTATTAAAAAGAGAAACTTTGTGAACAGAATTGAGTCAATATAGTATAATTGTTTGCGTATCAAAGTGCCACACAGTAGAACAAATGTTGACGTATTTTAATCAGATGCCTTAATTTTGTTTATGGTCTCCAAGGATGATGATAAATATCACGAAGGGATGAACAGCATCCTTTCTGGATAAGCTAAAGAATATTTGAACAAAGAACATAAAATTTCATAGAGGGAAAACAAAACAAAATGAAACAAACAAACAAACAAACAAAAACACAAAAATAATGAATTTTAAATACAATATTTCTACCTCAGTCTGAAAAGAATAATCACACAGAATTAATCATGATTACTCAAGCAGAATTTGTGATGTCACAATTCATATATATAGGATTTTTAACAGCAGGACTTTGACATCTGAGAGGTTTACTGTACAGTTAATGGGTTTTTTGTTGTTGTTATTTTTTTTTTTTGTTGTTGTTGTTTTTTTGAGGAAGAGCAAGGCAGTTCTAAGCATAAGCAGCTATAATATATCTAGGCTCTGCAGCTTGAAAGGGACTTCATAATTGGTATATGCAATGTACTGCTTCATAAGTCAGACTTGTTGCACAAAGTCTTGTGTAGAAAAGACCAATTTTTACTGTGTTGAGCCTGGTTTTATTCACTTGAACTCACTGCAGTATAGCCTTGCAAGGTATAGATCAAGTCTATACCTTGACCTCTTCTTGCTCTCAGAACAGGTCTGATCCTAAGACTAAAGCCATGAAACACATCATGGATATCATTCACCTGCTTAAATATCTTGTTTGAGTTGTCATAGGGTATCTCAGACATCTGCATGGGACTAGAAGGCACAACATAAATCCTAAGAAAGAGAGATCTCCCGAAAAGCAACAGAAGACTGTTATGTCTATGGAAATTAATGCCTTTAGACATTATTCAAATTTATAAAAGCAGTTGCATCACTCCCAGTTAAAATATTATGATAGAATGATAGAAAATGATAGAAAAACACTCCAAACAATGCACACTTAAATTATGAAACTTCCTGATACCCCAAAGAAACAATGGAAAGCTAAAAGATTTGCAATCTATGTTAATTTTTATTCTTTGTTGTTACGTTGTCAGTTTAGAATCAAGCTCTTCATGCAAGATCAGGCAATAAATTATTATATATTCATCTGATAAACCTGACTTGGATAAAGGGGTAGATGTACAACCTGAATGAGTATTTCAAGCTTTTATTTGGTTGTTGAAAAAAGTTTAAAAGCTGCTATACAAAGATGTTAGGTTCTCAATTTTCTTAAAGGAAGTGCCTTTGTCTTTTTCGAGTTTTAAGTATGAAGATGTGAAAAGAAGGAGAAAGTTCAATTTAAAAAAGGTAATGACTATGCCTATAAAATTCATTCTGGATCTAATGTTTAAGTCAAACTACATGTTTAAATATAATTTATGATACCTCTAAAGTAAGTAGGCAAACTATGTTTTTTTCATTAATTATAAACAAAATAATTAATTAGATGGTTACCTTTCTGAGTGTTAAAAATTTTTTTAGTTACAACAAGACAAAATGGTTGTAAAGAGTTCTTACTGGCTAATTTATTTTCAATAAAATTATTCTTTTTCATTCTCTATCATCTGCTGTGTTATAGCTCTTCAAATTCTTTAACACAAATAGGTTGATTCTCTCATGAGATGCTGATTGTATATTTTTTTTTTGTCATCTGATTTAATTTTGTACAAGTTAAAGAAGTTAAAATAATTTTGTTTATGCATTTGAAAACTTGGAAAGCTTACATGGGTTCATTTAATTTTGTTTTATAGCTCATGCATGTTATAAATGGCTCAGTCTTCAAAATAGGATTATAATCAAAGTTTACAATTTATTAAAGGAATAGAGCTAAGCAAACAGTGCTGGGTGTGCCGGGAGTCTCTGCTCCACCAGGACGCACACCAGTTACATCAAGTAGCTGATTTTTATGCTCCTAGGCTAAAACATATTCATTATTACTTCTATAAAAACCTGGGTTATTATAATTAGTTTCTGGGATCCAGTCCCTCCTACTGGAGCATGCGCATCAGTCTCCAGTGATCCCCCTGGGGGTCTCTGGGGGTCTTTCATGCTAAAGGCTTGTAGTCTTTCTCTCAGTTTGTTTTTTTTTTTTTTTTTTTTTTTTTGTCCTTCCCCTTTGTACTCCTTGGCAGCATGTCAAAAGCTTACACAGAGTCCCCTGGAAGTTTTATCTCCTAGCCATCCTTCAGCTTCTTTTTTCTTCTCCTTAATTGCCTGGCCACCTGGCCAGATATCAAGGGCTTGCATAGTGTCCCATTCAGAAGCCATAACAGTCACTAGTTGTTAGCAGTTCTGAAACCCCCAGACATCAGAGACTTCAAAGAAAGAACATACAAACACAAATAGCTCTCTTATTGACACTTCTCAAGTAGTTAAAACGTTCCTCACAGGCCATTCACAGGGACAGTCACATCTATAGCAGTGATAAATCAACCACAAAGAAGACAAAAAAGGCTGTAACTGTTAGAAATAAGAGTTCAGAATAACAAAAGCAAATAGGCTCATGGATTTGAGGAATATTTCTGAAGATTTGATAATTTGACTATAATGAGGGGGAGACTGGGACACTGGGAGGAAAGGGAAGAAACCATATCTGTGGAAGAATTAAATTGCCAGTGCAGGACCTGACAGAACTGCTCTCTAGTGACACAAATTCCTTTGCAAGGTACAAGAACTATATACAGTAACCATTCTGTTTTTCTTAGACTTGTGGTTATACAAGGGTATGTAAGACAGAAGGTCACATTTATCATACCATGCGGCCCTAACACTGTTCCATACTGACACAAATCAGATGAGCACATATAACATGCACTAAAGAAAAATAGATTAAACAAATGAGATAACATCTTCCTCTTACAGTTTTTAATTTATTTCATACATCATTATGCTTCACACATCCTGTTCAGAAATGGGTTATGTCTTTGTCCCTTTAAGTCTCATCTCTTTCACATATATTTTTTAGTCATCCCATTGTTTTAGAGAATTTCATAGATACATAATCTGACTATTTCACCTGAATTTATTAATCATAGAATCACAGAATCGTAGAATCATTAGGGTTGGAAAATACCTCCAAGTATCGAAGGTCCAATACTGGTCCAACAATCTGTTCGAACCATCACCCTACTTCCAATGTCACCCACTAAACCATGTCCCTAAGCACCATGTCAAAGCTTTCCTTAAACACCCCCAGGGATGGTGACTCCACTACCTCTCTGGGCAATCCATTCCAATGCATGAGTACTCTTTCTGAGAAGAAATATCTCCTAATTTCCAACCTAAACCTCCCCTGGCTCAATTTAAGGCCATTCTCTCTGGTCCTATCACCAGTTACCAGTGAAAAGAGGCCAAACCTCAGATCCCCACAACTTCTTTTCAGGTAGTTGTAAAGAACAATAAGGTCTTCCCTGAGCATTCTCCAGACTAAAAAACACCAGTTCCTTCAGCCACTTCTCAAAGCACTTGTGTTGCAGGCCCTTCACTAGCTTCGTAGCCCTTCTCTGGACATGCTCCAGGGTCTCGATGTCCTTCTTGTGCTGAGCGGTCCAAAACTAAACACAAGACTCATGGTGTGGCCTCACCAGAGCAGAAAAGAAGGGGACAATAACCTCCCTGGTCCTGCTGGTTACACTATTCCTGATACAAGCCAGTATGCCTTTGGCCTTCTTGGACACCTAAACACACTGACGGCTAATGTTCAGGCAAGCATCAGTCATCACTCCCAGATCCTTTTCCTCTGCACAGCTTTCCAGCTGTTCTGCCCCTAGCCTATAATGTTGCATGGTCAAAGTGCAGGACCTAGCACTTAGTCATGTTGAACCTCATGCCATTAGCCTTTGCCCATCAAACCATCCTGTCCATGTCCCTCTGTAGGGCCTTCCTATCCACAAGGGAATTACTGCAGACTTACTGAGGGTAAATTCAATTCCCTTGTCCAAATCATCAATAGAGATAATAAAGAAGATGGTCCCCAATACCAATCCCTGGGGAACACCACTGGTGACCAGTTGACAGATGGATTTCACTCCATTCACCACTACTCTCTTGGCCCAGTCATCCAGCCAGTTTTTAACCCAGCAAAGAGTGTACCTGTCCAACCAGGGCTGCCAGCTGCTCCATGAGAATACCGTGGGAGATTGTGACAGTTTTGCTGAAGTCTAGGTAGACTACATCAACAGGCTTTCCCTCATCCACCAGACAGGTCACCTGGTCACAGAAGGTGATGAGGTTGGTCAGGTAGAACTTGTCTTTCATGAACCCATGCTGACTGGTCCTGATCCCCAGTTGTCCCACATATGCCACCTGACTGCATTCAAGATGACCTGTTCCATCACCTTTCCTAGCACCAAGGTCAGGCTGACAGGCCTATAGTTTCACAGAATCACAGAATTTCTAGGTTGGAAGAGACCTCAAGATCATCAAATCCAACCTCTGGCCTAACGCTAACAGTCCCCACTAAACCATATCCCTAAGCTCTACATCTAAACATCTTTTAAAGACTTCCAGGGATGGTGACTCCACCGCTTCCCTGGGCAGCCTGTTCCAATGTCTAACAACCCTTTCTGTAAAGAAGTTCTTCCTAAGATCGAACCTAAAGCTCCCCTGGCGCAACTTTAGCCCGTTCCCCCTCGTCCTGTCACCAGTCACGTGGGAGAACAGGCCAATCCCCACCTCACTACAGCCTCCTTTGAGGTACCTGTAGAGAGTGATAAGGTTGACCCTGAGCCTCCTTTTCTCCAGGCTGAACAAGCCCATCTCCCTCAGCTGCTCCTCGTAGGTTTCCCAGGTCCTCCTTACGACCCTTCTTCTTATAGATGGGCACCACATTTGCAACTCTTCAGTTACCTGCAACCTCTCCAGATGACCATGACTGCTGATAGATGATGGAAAGTAGCCCAGCAATCATATCTGTCTACTCCCTCAGCACCCTCGAGTGGATCCCATCTGGCCCCATGGACTTGTGATAATCCAGGTGGAGCAGCAGGTCTCTAACTGTTTCCACATGAACTGTGGGGGGGGGGTTCTTCTGCTCCCCATCCCAGACTTCCAGACTGGGAGGCTGAGTACCCCAAGGATAAGTGGTTTGGCTAGTAAAAACAGATATAAAGAAGGCATTAAGAACCTCTGCCTTTTCCTTATCCTCAGGAGTCATGTTTCTCCCTGCATCCAGTAAAGTATGGAGGTTCTCCTTGGCCCTCCTCTTGCCGTTAATATATTTATAAAAACATTTTTTTGTTATCCTTAACCATATTGGCCAAGTTGAGCTCATATTGGGCTTTGGACTTCCTGACTTTTTCTCTTCATATGCTGGCAACTACCTTGTATTCTTCCGGAGTTGCCTGTCCCATCTTCCACAGGGCATATACTCTTTTTCTCTTGGACACTCAGCAAAAGTTCATTGTTCAGCCGCGCTGGTGTTCTTCCCTGCTGGCTCACCTTAAAGCATGTAGGGACAGCGTGCTCCTATACCTTTAAAATTTCATTTCTGGGGAGTGTCCAGGTTTCCTGGACCCCTCTGCCCTTCAGGACAAAATATATTCTGTAACCAAATATATTCTGTATATATTCAAATTTTATATTTATGTTCATGTATCTTTCCCAGCATTAATAAAAATAAATATTTGTAGAAAACTATTTGTCTTATCCTAAGGTAAATGTTCAGAATAAACATATGGTTAAAAAGGTCTTCCTCTTCTCCATTATATGAATTCTAGCTTGACAAGTACCACTGTCAATGTTGCTGACATAGAAGATTGCATTTATTCAGATGCACAGATTGTAGATTACAAAATGAACTGACCAAACATTTAGCTAGGAAGGAACTATGAAAAAGCTGTCCTGAAGAATGTGATACTTGCCTAAAATCTAATTCAATGATAATATAAATTGTTTCAAGTCTGCTTATAGACTAAAACATCTGAGAGGAAATTGAAAGGTGTCTAGTTAGGGCAGCCATAAGGAATATCATGAATCTAAAAAAATAATTCTGCATAGCATCTTGATATATGCATGAAGATGTGAGTGAAAATTATATGAGAAAAGAGAGAAGTCTGTCCCATGAAGTGGTGTTATAAGCCAAAATACTTCATTGCTTTCACTGAAGAAATTTTCTTGCATACCTCTTTTAAAAAATATCTGGATGATGGATTAAATTGTTCCCTTAGTCTACTGTCCCTGTGGGTGAGTACCAGTGCAACTCAGTTTCTGTGCAGCAATATCACCTACAACTTCCTTGCTCCCAGCTCTCACTACTCTCATCTACTTTGCAAAGAGTGTGACCAGATGCCCTATTCTCATGATGACAGAGGCAAAGGGAGATGCACTGTTTCCTGAGTTTGCATAGCAGTTTACAGATACCTGTGGAGTAAGCCAGAGGTGAGAAGAGGCGAGGAGAGGCGAGGCAAAGCAGAAATCTAGAAATTGTCTAACCTTACTCAGAATTCCTACTAGGAATATTTTAAATTATAAAAGGGGTGATTTTAATAAAGATAGTAATAAGATAATTATCCTGCATAAAATGGGTACAAAAAATTGTTCCTGTCAGGAAGAAATAAACTTGTCAAAACAGAAGCTTGATAATTAATATACTGACTCCATAACTACTGAATCTATAGTTTCCATAGTTTGATGTTATATAGAATCTCGAGCTTTTTATCAAAGTATACTTTTGTTATTGTCAACAACATATCAAGATGTTCATCACTACCTACTTCTTGTCAGTAGTTTGTTCCATTCCTTGTCATATTAAGCCAAAGTTCTAGGTAGTAATAATCTTAACAGCAGTAAAACACTATTATGTGGTATTATAAATGCAGTGAAAAATATTTTTATAATGTGCATATATTTGCATATATAAATCCATTTTTTTTTTCTGTTTGTTTATTTGTTTGTAGGAAGTTTCTCTAAACGACATACTGAAGATGAACTTAAGTCTAAACAGATGCTGAACTGAATACTCGCTTTCTAGTCCATCTATATTTATCATTCCCTCTTGATTAGAAATTGATTTCTGGATAAATAGTTTACCAAATTGCATACACTGATGATCTTCCTGCAGTTATCAAGGTGCTGTAACCTACACAGCTATCTTCAGTGTCACATTGGTGTTCACTCATGTGTCTATTGAGAAAAATAATCTGTTTTATGAGTTGTTTTTTTTTTTTTTTTTTTTTTTTTTTTTGCTAGCAAAATAACCTCTGTTTTATGTGGGTTCTATATAAGGTGGGTCTACATGGAATGGATTCTGTCCTCAGTGTTCTTAGTAGTCATTATTTTTGTCTTTTAATTACCGGTTCTGCATATTTGATACATGTTACCAGAAAAGTATACAGAATCCATGAGATGATTCTATGAATGCTTTTATAATAATAATATTGAAACTTCCTTTATCATTTTTTTTCTGATACCTGTCATGTTAGTGTTTTTTGATATCAGATTAGTGACTCATCAAGCCATCAATCAGTATAACAAAATCTTTCATGGGCTTTGTCATCCAGCTGGTAGAATTTTAGCAGAACCTACTAACAGAGGTATGGTTTTAATACCCCAGGTGTGTTGTACTTCATGCTATTAATTAATAAATAAATTTATTTATTTATTTATTTATTTTATAAGGTCATATCATTCTTCCCAGGAGACTCCTATTGCATTCTAAGTTTCATGACTGTCCTGGTTTCAGTTAGGACAGAGTTAATTTTCTTCCTAGTAGCTGGTAGAATGCTGTGTTTTGGCTTAGGATGAGAAGAGTGCTGATAACACCCCAATGCTTTAATTGTTGCAGAACAGTGCTTACACCAAGCCAAGGATGTAACAAGCTTCTTGCTCTGTCCTACCAATGGGCAGGCTCGGGGTGCAGCAGGAGCTGGGAGGGGACAGACCCAGGAACAGCTGACCCAAACTGGCCAAATGGGTATTCCATACCATCTGACGTCATGCTAAACAATATATAGGGGTGGCTAGCCGAGGGAGGGGGGCTGGACTGCTTGATGTTAGGATGGGCATCGGTCAGCGGGTGGTGAGCAATTGCATTGTGCATCACTTGTTTGTACACATTATTAGAAGCAGTACTATTATCATCATTATTGTTATTATTGTTATTATTATTTTCCTGTCTTATTAAACTGTCTTTCTCTCAACTCACAGGCTTCACTTTCCTATTTCTCTCCCCCATCCCAGAGAGGGAGGGGGGAGGGTGAGCGAATGGCTGCGTGGTGTTTAGCTGCTGGCTGACTTAAACCATGACAATGACTTTCTGTCATCACAAAAATTCACTAACGTAAACTGTATCACTGTCATTAAGCAAGGCATTAAAGATTAGCTACAAAATAAATCTACTGAGTGCTCCAGTAGTAACGTCCCTACCACACAGTAATAATTTATTCATTGTTGAAGTAACCACCATTTTAAGTGAAAATTTCCCATGGGGCACAATATCGTGTTATAAGGAAGTCAATATAGATTAGATCAACTACAACTCATTTGTCTAGTAAAGCAGTCATTTTGTTAAAGAAAATAGTATATCATCCTGACACAATCTCTTTGCTAACCTTCTCCTTCAATTTATCAATTTTCTGTTTACCTGAGTTTATTTAGTTATTCCTTCTTTAATAATTTGTTCTACTGTAACCTCCCACTGAGATCAAACTTCTGGGACTATAGTTGTCCACTGTATTTTTTCATCTTGTTTTTAAATATGGCTATCATAGTCCACTCTTATTTTATGTAACAGGTTGCATTGAGTGCAAATGGAAAGGCTTTGGTAGAAAGGGTTTGTAGTGGTGCCTTCTGTAGGAAGAGACAAGAAGCTTTCCTGTGCTCCTGTGCTGAATACAGCTGGTTCCAGATGGTTCACCACAAAACACAACTGAGCCCATCAGCCAAGTTGGTGGTTCCTCTATGAAAAGATGAGTAAAAGATAAAAAAAAAAAAAAAAAAAAAAAAAAAGAGAGACAGAGAGGGAGAGCAAAAAAATTAAGAGCAAAAAATGTCAGAAAGAGGGAGGAGGAAACAACAAAAGGAATAGCAGAGAGAACAACAAAGTCAGAACAAGAGGTTCTTCACTATAGAGTAAGTACATCTCTGAAGAGACTATAGACAATGGAGGACCCACACATGAGCATATGAAAAACAGTGAGAAACAAGCAGCAGTAAAGACAACCTGCAGTGTACTGACCTCAAATTTCTTCACAGTTTGATGACTTGCTGAAGAAACTGAGTAAAATCTGTGGTGATAACAAAGAAAGATTCCAGGTTCACTTAAAGATTCACTTTCCAGGTTCCTGGAATTAAGTGAAGTGAAAACTGGAAAGGAGAAAAAAGAGTTTGGAGTGAAGTTGAGCCTGGAAAGTGGGAGAAAAAGTGTTTTTAGTGTATGTCTTTTTTTTTTTTTTTTTTTTTTTTTTTCCCACTACATGAATCATTACTTAAATATTTATCTTCATTATCAATAAGTTAATTTTTTCAAGTTCTTTTTGTCTTGCCCACAACAGTGAGTGAAAAGTGATACCACTCTTTTTTACAACCAACAAGTTTTCTTTTTCCTGTTCTCTCCCTCTGTCCTGCTGAAGCTGGGGTAGGTGAGCAAGCAGCTGTGTGGGTGTTTGGCTGATATTTAGGCCTACCACTACCACTCTGGTTTATTAAGAATACTGGAAATCAGTTGCAAAATTCAACATGATTTTCTTTTTAGAGCTGGTGAGATAGATCTGATAGCTACATAATTTATTAAGGAAAAACAATATGCTAAAAGCTAATAGGTGAGAAATATTGGCCTAAGTGAAGTATTGATAAAATGTTTACTGTAAAATAAATGAAATTCAAACATTAAAATAAAATGGAAGAAAAAATGTTTTGTCTTTCAAGAGTACAGATTGACTCATGTAGAAGTTATTGAAACGTTATGCCATTTAGTATACATGACAAGAGATAACAGATTTTTGTTTGATCGATTGCTTTTTATTTCTATTTCTAAATGGACAGGGTATTTGTTTACAACAAATGCAAATACTTGAATTTGATCTGGATACATGAATACACATAACTTTTTTTTTTCACATTAAGAATACTATATAAGAAAATATGTTAAAGCTCAATTTAGCAAAGAAAGAAATAGGCTGTGAATGTGCAAATATTTACCAGGGGCAGAAGGTACTTCTGGCAAAACTTCTGCAAAGTGCATCAAAATTAGTTCAGGACTTTCTTGAGCATTGTCTAAACAGCATGACTGTTGATTTACAAAGTAAAGTCAGGATTGCACAAAATTTTTTTTATTTTCCCTCTGTGCATATTCCTTGTATGTTTATTAATTGGCCTAGGAAAGCAGAGTAATAGGGGTTTCTCGTTTGCAAAAGTGCGTGTGTTTAGACAGATGCTGAAATTTCAAAGCAAAATAAAATGTCACCCAGTGAAAATTCTGATAGCTCTTAAGCACTGAGATCAGACCTCCACTCTTCCTTCCCCTCTGCATAAGATCAAAATGATATTTAATAGCACTTGCAGTATCACATAGTAAGGCAGCTGCTATGATTAACATCCAGGAGGGGCTGGAATTTTAACTTTGTTTAGACTTTATTTTGATGTGAACTATGGATTTCTTTTGAGGTCCTAATCTCCCAAGAACCAAATCTAATATTTGATCAAATCTAAGGCACATTTATCTTCCATGTGAGGTTGTACTGTGTCAGGTTGGTATGAAGTTAATTTTCTTAATAGCAGCCCACATTGTTCTGAGTTTTAGATTTGTGACAAAAACAGTGTGATAGCACACTGATGTTTTAGATATTTCTGAACAGTGCTTAGACAATTTAGTTTTCTTGATTTCTTACTCTACTCTCCAGTGAGTAGTTCCCAAATCCATAACAGCACACCAAAACTCCTTTATTCTGAAACTATGAAATGAGATAGAGTGATGATGCCCACCCAGGTTTAGTTCTGTACAGGTATGGAAGTTGGCTTGGTCAGCCATCTCCACTCAGGAATTACAAATACTGAAGAACAGAGTACTCATTCAGATGTGAGGATATAACCTATGACATCTTTTCCATCACTTTTTGAACTTCAGAATGTGTGAACTTCTTTCAACACTATAACAGTAGAGATAAAGTAGCATCATCACTTTTTATTTCATCTCCTCTGAATAGTCGAGCTGCTCATTCAACATCAGGTAGAAGGATGGCCTTGTATAGGTCTGTCATGGATGACTTTCTTGACTTTCTATCGAATGTATAAAGGGAGCAAATAAGCCACAAAGAAGCAAAAAAAAATGAAGGGCAAGTATAAAAACATTACTTTGGTATGACATACCAATGACCAATTTTCAGTGAAATGTAAAAACAAAAACAGTATACACATCTTTTCCAACAGTAATATGCAAATAAAACATTGCAGTTTCTGCTACAATAAATAAATAAATAAATAAATAAATAAATAAATAATAATAATAATAAAAATAAAAAGACACAAAACCAGTAAAATATTCTTACTTAAGGAAGATTATTTTTTTTTCTCAAAAAAAAAAAAAAAAGCATTTAAAATAACAAACATCTACAATTGGGTTTTCCTTTTAAACATTTATTTCCTAGTAAAATAAAATACAACCAAACAGAACCCTCCCAGGCAAAGAGTAAGGCTCATTTTGACTTAGAATTCCCACATATTTTTTCCAAAATATCATAAATACCAAGGTAGGATTACTGACATGGAGGATTAAGAAAGAAATCCACTGGCGTATGCAGAGAAAGAATCACAAACAACCCAAAAAAGCTTTTTATTTTACATATTGTACTTCTGCAGCACTAATGATTTCTTCTTTGGAATAATTTAGGAACTATAGCCATGAATGTCATTGTTACAGTCAGAAATATTTAGTTGTAAGAGAAAATATGGGATTTTCTCTTTTAATCTGTGCATATAGGCCACAGTTTAGTTGCCTAAATATATCTAATGACTTCAAGCCTTCAGGTTATGCTTTCCCAATATCATAACTGATGTTGTGTGAGCACAGTCTAGTGAAACATCCATCCATCTTCCAGAATAATTAATAGTTCACTCTACAAAAATAATGAATAATTGCAAGATCCTATATATTTTTATTATGTATGTATATCTATATATGCAAATATATGCATGTTATAAAAATATTTTTCACTGCATTTATGTCAGGTGAAAATACAGCATTTGAAGATGAAAAACATTTAGCGAGTAAGAATATATCATTTGCTAAAAGGAATTAGTATGGTACTGTCCACAGCACTAGGCTAATTCTTATCTTTTTAACTGATAGTACTTCCACGCACTTTAATATACCTCATATGCATGGATTATTTCTTGTTTGAGTCTTTGTGGTTAGAAGATGTTTATTCATTAACCAGGAATAAATGATTCAATATCAGCAAGTAAGATAATGTATTAATAGGGAAATGTCAACCTCTACTAACCTCTGTTTTACAGTTCGTATACCTTGACCCAAATTCCTTTGATCTTTTTTCATTGTTTAACGACAGCTTTCTTGACAGTAAGATTTTCTGAAATTAGGAAAATGATAATAATTTGCTTCTTTGTTTCCTATATAAGGAAGTAGGGATTTTATTTCACAAGCCAAAACCCAGAAGATGTTGCTTGCCTAACTCTGCAAGTATGTCATAAAGCAGTGAACTATTTGAAAAGTTAAACATTCTTATAAAGTATCTATAAAGAAAAGGAAACTAAAAAGTTTTTAATAACGATCCATCTAACAGTAAAGTCAGATAATAAAGTATCACAGAACAAGTTGGGCAAAAGTAAAATGAAAGTGCTTTTCATTCTAAACCTCAGACTTCAAAAAATTGTAATTTATGATTCTCTGTAATCTAAGTCAGATGACTTTCTGACTATACTATTTAATAGTGAAACCTTGCATTCAACATACATGCTCAAAAACAATTTTTATTTTTAGCAGAATTTTTAACATCACTGTAAAATTTGTAGTAAAATAAATTATTTAAATACATATTATATATATTATTATTATATACATATATATATATTCCTGGGGATGAAGATGAGTCTTCTCTTTTTCTTTACATTTTATTTTTTTATATATTAACATATTAACAGAATACTAGTACATGATTCAACTGGAATAATAATAATAATAATAACAATAATAATAATAATAATAATAATAATATAATGTATTGCTGCCAACCCGATTTAACCTAAAACAGGATGTAAAACAAACAAACAAAGAAAAAAACAAACAAGCAAACAAAAAACTTGAATTAATTCTTCAAACAGATTGGAAAGTTAGAAGATAAATGTACTTTTTTCTTTAATTGGGAATTGGTAAACTGTGTTCTCAATCAAAAAATAAAATTTTAGAGTAATGATAATGTCTGTGTTAAAATATCACAGAATCATCTAGGTTGGAAAAGACCTCAAGATCATCGAGTCCAACCTCTAACCTAACACTAACAAGTCCTCCACTAAACCATATCACTAAGCTCTACATCTAAATGTCTTTTAAAGACCTTCAGGGATGGTGACTCAACTACTTCCCTGGGCAGCCCACTCCAACGCCTAAAAACCCTTCCGGTAAAGAAGTTCTTCCTAACATCCAACCTAAACCTCCCCGGTGCAACTTTAGACCATTCTCCCTTTTCCTGTCACCAGGCAAATAGAGAATAGACCAACCACCACCTCACTACAGCCTTCTTTAAGGTACCTGTAGAGAGAGATAAGATTGCCCCTGAGAATCCTCTTCTCCAGGCTGAACAATCCCAGCTCCCTCAGCTGCTCCTCATAAGACTTGTTCTCCAGAACCCTCACCAGCTTCATTGCCCTTCCCTGGACATGCCTGAGCACCTTGATGTTCTTTTTGTAATGAGGGGCCCAAAATTGAACACAGTACTCAAGGTGAGGCCTCACCAGAGCCAAGTACAGGGGGACAATCACTTCCCTAGGCCTGTTGGCCACACTGCTTCTTATATAATCCAGGATGCTGTTGACCTTCTTGGTCACCTGAGAACACTGCTGGCTCGTATTCAACCAACTATCAACCAGTATTCCCAGGTCCTTCTCTGCCAGGCAGCTTTCTAACCACCCATCTCCCAGCCTGCAGGGCTTGGGATGTCATGCCCCAAGTGCAAGACACAAACATAAGTAAGAAAAAGTTAAGTTATCAGTAAAAATGATTATTCATGTAAACCACATGGTGATGTTTCATATAGTATTCCTCTGAGACTGATATTATAATTAATATTATATACTAATACATAAAATAGAATATTGTAACACAATAGATTAATAACATTATAATTTCAATTATTTATGATAAAATTATTCAGTACATCATATATCATTACATAATATGTTATAAGGCATGCCATTATATTAATGTATAATTAATTATATTCAGATTTTATGTTATTATTTAACATTAACATGGTATATTTATGACTTTATATTATGTGTATGTTGTGTATGTGTGCATGTATATATAACTGTATATAAAATATACAGTATGAACAAAATTTTAGTTATTAACCTGAATATAAAACTGAAATCTCTGGTGGTAACATTTTCAAATGACACAAACATCAGTAAATAATGATCAGAAGTTGGCAGTTATAGTGGGGATCTGGATCCTATATTAAACTGCATTCTGTGAAATAACACAGTGTATAAACAGTGCTGTTAGTGGATAATTATACACTTCAAAACTTGTCAGAACAAGAGAGTGTCATGGAAAGTCAGTATGTGTGAAGGACTGGATCATATTGGCCAAAAAAACTGTACATCATATTGTACATTACACAGCTATACTGCAGGTAAAAAAACGTTGCTGCAATTGTTGGCATTATAGATGAAGTGATTATAGAATATAAGAAAGTGGAAAGGGATTTCACTTTTTTGTTGTTGTTGGTTTGTTTTGTTTAGCACTATCATTAGTTCTGAATTTTTTCTCAGTACTCTCAAAGTTTAAAGTTTCTAAAAAGTTAAACTTTTTAAGACCTCTTAAAATATGAGGTTAAGAAAAAATCACAGAAATATTTGAAAACACATGACAGTGAAAGACTCAATGGAAGTCCATATTGCCTTTTGGAGTATACTCTGAGTTCATCTTCCAGGCGTCCTACTCAATTTCCTTAAAAAAAAAAAAAAAAACAAAAAAAAAAAACACTGGAACCACTATTCACAACTAATCACTATTATCCAAATTTGTCACATAGGATATTGTATGACTGTACATATCTTGCAGAACAGATCTTGGCAGGAAAAAGAACACTTTGCTCTTTACAGCAGAGAAGAAGCATTTTATTTATTTATTTATTTTTCTTTTCTTCTTCTTCTTTTTTTTTTTTTCTTTTCAGTGAAATGTAGCTTAGAAGTCAGCATATGTAGTAAGAAAACTGCAAAAGTACTTGACTACTGCTTATGTATTCCTCAGAAGAAAAATACTAATTTATAAAGGTCTCCTTAGTTTGGCAGAGAAAGGAAAACCAAGTTAAAATCAATAGAAGTTGAAACCAGACAAATTAAATTTGAGCATAAGGCACAAATATCAAAGAGTAAGAGCAATTAACAAAACACTGGAAAATGATCATTTCAGCACAGTTAAACACAACACATTTTTACTCAGTCACAATCACTGACTTTAATGTAATCTTAACTTTGGAGTGACTGCAAAAAAATGCAAAAATTTGAACTGCGATACACAGCAAGAGAATAAGTTGTTTGGATTTTCCTAGTTCTTATATATCCTGATTTTATCTTTAATCTTAACTGATAACTGATTTTCATAACATGGAAAAAATAACAGAAGCACAGAGATCTTTCAGTTCATTTTATGTTGTTTTGTAGTTTCTTTATTTGTTTGTTTGTTTGTTTTACTTTGTCTTGGTTTGTGTGTGTTTGCTTTTCTTTCAGGTCTTATAAAGTCTCCGATAACCATAGCAGAAATGTATTTAGAAGTGGTTCTCAACAACATTTGTGGACAAAAAATATGAATAATCTTTAACAGATTATTTTTTCAGAAAATCAATTTCCCCTACTCACAAAGAATTTGTAATTCAGCTGTTATGAGCTCTGAGCTGCTAATGATTCTGATTTTAAATAAATTAAATTGTTTTGTCTGCTTTTAACATCAGAGCAGCCAACACACTTAGCATCATATTTCAGACACCAAACTTGGAGGAGTTGTGGACTCGGATGAGTGTGGAAAGGCCTTACAAAGAGATATGGACAGATTGGAGAGCTGGGCGATCACCAACCAACCACATGACAACTGCCGGGTCCTGCACCTGGAATGGGGCAACCCTGGCTTTACGTACGACGAGACGCTGGAGAGCAGCCCCACAGAGAGGGATGTGAGGATTGTGGTTGACAGCAAGTTGAATATGAGCCAGCAGTGTGCCCTGGCAGCCAGGAGGGCCAACTGTATCCTGGGGTGCATCAAGGACAGCATTGCTAGTCGGTAGAGGGAAGTGATTGACCTGCTCTACTCTGCGCTGGTGCAGTACCTCGAGTACTGTTCTGGGCACAACAGTGCAAAAAGGATATTAAACTGCTGGAGAGTGTCCAGAAGAGGGCAACAAAGATGGTGAAGGGCCTAGAGGGGAAGACATATGAGCAGCTGAGGTCACCGGGCCTGTTCAGCCTGGAAAAGAGTGGGCTGAAGGGGGACCTCATCGCAGTCTACAACATCCTTGCGAGGGGGAGTGGAGAGGCAGGTGACCTATTCTCCTTAAACACCAGTGATAGGACCCGCAGGAATGGTGTTAAGCTGAGGCAGGGGGAGTTTAGGCTTGACATCAGGAAGAGGTTCTTCACTGGTGGTCCCTGTGGTTGCACACTGGAACAGGCTCCCCAGTGAAGTAGTCACTTCACCAATCTGTCTGAATTTAAAAAGCTATTGGACTGTGCTCAGTCTGAATTTAAAAAGCTATTGGACTCACATCGTCTACACTTTTGTGTAGACCTGTGCAGTGCCAGGATTTGGACTTGATGATCCTTATGGGTCCCTTCCAACTGGGGATACTCTATGATTCTATGTTTTTGTTTATCATTTCGTTTTATAACTACATAACTTCTTTAAATGAACTTAGATTGCATAATGTTTATATAATGATGTCCACTGAAATCATGATACTCAGTTCATCCAGAATGGAAGGAGAAAATCTAGTAAGGATACTAGATTATCAAGCTGTATCTCAATATGTAGTACTGAATACTGAATGGCACTGGCCATTCAAACTCCCCTACCCATTTTCCAAGAGGATAGAATAGGATATGTGAGAAATTAAGAAACTATACTTGACGGTCAGCCTAAGAGTCAGAATTATGAGATTAAATTCACTGCTAGTTGTGATCTGTCTCCTGAGACTTTTTTTTTTTTTCTCAACAAAATTGATATTGTTTCTGTTTCCCTGATGCTATATCATATGAGATAATATTGCAAGAATATGTACTCAAACACACTGAACTAGATTCATGGAAGAAATTAAGCTGTGCCATCTCTTCTGAAATGGTTATCTGAATTATAACAAACAATTATTTATATTTAAAGACACTAAATTTCTTAGTGGTAATACCCTTTAAAAGTTTAAGGAAGTCACAATTACTAATCATCTGAAATGTAGTCTAACCAATACATGAATTAATAATCATTTACTCTCATGAGAATGGATAAAAGTAGCCTATATGTTATTACCTGTAAGCAATATATATTCTTTATATCAGCTTTAGAGGCTTATCATATTCATAGAGAGGCATTAAAGGCATTAAAATTTTTAATTTAACTTTTTTTTTTTTTTTTTTCAAAATTCAAAAAGCTATATGGAAAAAGAATAACCTAAATGATTGAAATTAAGTTTAGCTAAACCAAACATACAATACCATACGTATAGTAGATTCAATTCCCCTTTTCAATTTTACACCTCTTTTGTGGTTGGTGAGCATGGAACCCAGCACAATTAATGCAGTCTGATCTACATGATTTGTTGTACCAAACACCATAGTAATTATTTTACAAGCTGTTCAGATATGAATATACCTCCACCTTTGTGAATGGTTTATTTTCAGAATTTGGCTTTGCATACATTTATGTTTACCTACTCCAAACAATGCATGAGCTGAAGATCTTTTGTACAGCCTTGCATACATACAAATTGTTTTGGCAATGTCAATGTTAAAAACTTCTTTATATTCATTCTATATGAAAAGGTGGCATTGAAAGTCTGGTCAGTTAATGTAAAAATGAAAAACTTTCTTCTTAGACTGAGTATTCTACTACAATGCCTATCAACTGTGATCCCTTTAAGAAATTGTATTTCTGATTCATGCAACAGTCAGAAAAATCTGATACAATATACATGCCTCTTCACTTTTATAAATGTACTTCAGATTTTAATACCACTTTCCCTTCGTCAAGTTCCTAAATAAGTTGTATTTTGTTATCACCATGTCATACTTAAGAAATTTTCTTAACAGAATTAAGAAATCATATTAAGGAAATAATACCTTAACTTTTTCATATGAGTCAGTCTCCAAGCTCAAATAAGAACCCACCATTCTGTATTCCATGCTACAAATTGTCATCTTGTAATTTCCAAAAGATTTATGAAAAGATGAAGTGAGGCAAAATATTTGAAGCTTTCTATCCTTCTCATTGTGTTGCTGATCACATGCACTGAATTTTACTCTGTCAAGTTCTGAACACTTGAGCATTTTGAGGCCATTCCTTCCAATTCTTCCTATACCATTCCATTACAATTTAATCTGAAATGTTGACAAGCATTCAAGCATGCAATATTTCTACAGAGTATCACTTCTCCATTACATGTTAACCAAGACATACTTAGTTTTTGAAGCTTTTCATTTCAAGTGAATTTTGGGAAACCTGTAATCAACTTTTATATATTTCTTTGCATCATATTCAATATGCTGAGCATTAATTGAAACTGAATATGCACAACTTCACAAAGTAGTCTATAGATAGGGAAGAATGAAAATTAAATAAGGAAAGATATGATGTAACAGTGTGTTTATTATTTGTATTACATATTCTAAATGACACAGTGTTTCTTGTCTGTAGTGCATATTCTAAATGGCTAATGTTACATAATTTAGATGTGACAGGAGACCAATAAAATGCTGATTTCATTGACCTCAGTGTCAAAATGTTCACTGACTTGAGTGGGCCCAAAAATTTATCTCAGATACCACCACATAAAGATATCTAGAATGTTATGTTCTGTTATGTCTGGATACTGCATTACAGGATATTCATGATAAAAGTACAAATACAAGAGACAGAAAGAGTAATCGATTAAGCACACAGAGAGATATACCCAATAGCAGTGTGCCCTGGCAGTCAGGAGGGCCAACCGTGTCCTGGGGTGCATCAAGCACGGCATCGCTAGTAGGTCAAGGGAGGTGATTGTCCCGCTCTACTCTGCGCTGGTGAGGCTTCACCTCGAGTACTGTGTGCAGTTCTGGGCACCACAGTATAAAAAGGACATGAAACTGTTGGAGAGTGTCCAGAGGAGGGCTACGAAGATGGTGAAAGGCCTGGAGGGGAAGATGTACGAGGAACGGCTGAGGGCACTGGGCCTGTTCAGCCTGGAGAAGAGGAGGCTGAGGGGAGACCTCATCGCAGTCTACAACTTCCTCGTAAGGGGGTGTCGAGAGGCAGGAGACCTTTTCTCCATTAACACCAGTGACAGGACCCGCGGGAACGGGGTTAAGCTGAGGCAGGGGAAATTTAGGCTTGACATCAGGAGCAAGTTCTTCACAGAGAGGGTGGTTGCACACTGGAACAGGCTCCCCAGGGAAGTGGTCACTGCACCAAGCCTGTCTGAATTGAAGAAGAGATTGGACTGTGCATTTAGTCACATGGTCTGAACTTTTGGGTAGACCTGTGCGGTGTCAAGAGTTGGACTTGATGATCCTTAAGGGTCCCTTCCAACTCAGGATATTCTATGATTCTATGATTCTATGATTCTAAACACATCAATAGAAAAGAGCAGAATTATCAAGTCAGTGAGTAGCTATTGAAAGAACCATTCAATTACAGCCTTAAAGAGATTTAACCTGACTTTTGCAACTGACAAAGAGATTATCAGGAATCATATAGGAAAGAATTATTGAAGCGGTCTTTATGCATACTTATATATATGGTTGTACATGTGTCTATTTATGGGAATTAAAGGTGGCTGGGATGGAATGTTTAAAAGACCAACAAATTCTGGTTTTAAACTTTAGAAGTAAACTTTACTAAATCAATTCATTAGCAACATAAATTGCTAACTGTTATTTCTTACACATTATTAATCATCATAACTACATATATGATGGTGTTAGGCTTTAACATTTACATTATAACTTAGCTGTGAATACAGAACACTGCATACAGATTTTTGAATAGATAGCACTGAAGGCAGTAGTTGGTGGTAGTGTCAGGTGATCAGGCTTGAGAGCTCTCTGACAAGACAAGACAAAACTGAAGCAGGCTTGTCTTCCTTCTTTGATGTTTCCTCTTTATACCTGGAATTCTTATGCTATTGCCTAGATAGAAGTTCTTACCTATTCTCAATGTTGTGCATCTATATTATTATTATTATTATTATTATTATTATTATTATTATTATTATTATTATTATTATTATTATTATTATCAATGTTCTTTTGCATTCAGGAAAGTGATCTTTGTCCTTTTTATCAGGTAGATGTCTCCTACCAATGACATGTTTTTCTTTGACATTTTGCTGTTCTATTGGTCACATGCTGATGTGAAATATATTATATCAGGCTGTGTTATCGAAGTGTTATAAAATACTTTATTATTGTTGTTTATGCTGTTTCAGTACCATTACATTTGGGTTCAAAGCAAATCTTTTCTATTAATTCTATCTATGCTTAGATAGATATGCTTATCTTATGCTTATCTATGCTCTACAGAGAAAACCTGTTATATAAAAAATGTATGGAATGTTTAGGGCCAAATATAGGAAATAGGAGAGATCAATGGGGAGAAAAAAGTGTGAGAAAACAGAATAGGTGGGGAGTAGTGTCGTGGTTTTATGTCAATGGGCACAAACTGAAACACAGGAAGTTCCATCTAAATGCCAAGAAACACTTTACTGTGAATTTGACATAACACTGGAACAAGTTGCCCAGAGAGGCTGTGGAGTCTCCTTCCTTGGAGGTCTTCAAAAACTGTCTGTTCATGGTCCTAGGCAAACTGCTCTAGGTGGCTCTGCTTGAGCAGAGGGATTGGACCAGGTGCCTGCCAGAGATACATTCCAACCTCCAACCTCAATCATTCTGAGATTTTCTGTGAAAATTATAAAAAAAAAAAAAAAAAACAAACAAAAAACAACTATTGTAGGATGTAGACATTTCTCATGAACTCAAAATTCTAAACTAATGTCCACTTGGACCCCAAATTGATAAATTGCTACAATATTCTGACCCTAAGTGTTTTATTTTATAGTTCACACAGAAGGACCTAGAGTCATCTGTGCGTAATATAAGTAATCAGAATATGTATGTGGGGCTGGCAGACAAAACGCTGATATTCCAGGTGTCTAGAGCTGTTTGGGAGTGGTGGATTCACACCAATAGGAACATCTGAAAAGCATTAGGCAATTAATTGTGGGTAAGTCAATTCTTCACTGTCCCAGTTACTGGAAGGTAGATTTCCACCATGCTAGTTAGGCAAAAAAAATAGCTTATATTCATGTCTTTCAAGGTCCTGTGTGATATCTACCAGTCCCATCTTAAATAATGCAACTTTCCTGTATGAGACAAATGAATAAATTTCTATGAAAATGTTGTTCCAGTTCTGAAACATTGTTTTATACTCTAGTGCATTTGACATTACAAAATAAACAAAAACAAAATCAAAACAAAACAAAACAAAAAACACTATTCTTTCTAATGCCCTTTCTAATAAAGAGCCTGTGTTCTAACCCAAAAAGATCTTAAATTTGGCAATTAAAAACTCTAGAAAGGAAAGATGTGATAAGTAGGAAGGAAAATGTAATAGACTTCACCTCTCTCTATTAAGGTCCATAGGACAACTATACTATACAAATCTTCCATATACTTAGTAGAATGTTTGCAATTTGGTTTGCTAATTTTATGTCAGAAATCAGCACATTAATCAGATGTGCATGAGCTCTACTTTTGACTTCCACCTGTTCAGGAAACACCACATTTTATCTATTGCAATATCCTTTATAGAATCATAGAGTATCCTTGAGTCATAAGAGACTCATGAGGGTCATTGAGTCCATCTCCTTACTACACAAAGGGCAACCTAAGAGTTAAGCCATAAGTTGAACACCAACAGGCTTGAGGCCATGACCACTTCCTTGAGAAGTCTGTTCCAATGACTGACCATTCACTCACTGAAGAATTTTTTTCCTAAAATCCAGTCTGAACTTCCCCAGACAAAGCTTTAAACCATGCTCTTAGGTCATACCAACAGTCACCAGAGAGAAGAGATGAACACCTCCCTCTCTCTTCCCTGTCACGAGGAAGCTGTAAACAGCAATGAAGTCAGCCTCCTCTTCTCTAAATTGAAAAAATAAATAAAACACAAACAAAACGATCAACAACAAACAACAACAAAACCATACTCCTCCCCCAATAATATATATATATATATTAAACCTTTATACAAAATATTTAAAATTAATTGATTTCCTTTCATAAGGTAGAAAGAGAATAAATCAGGTATAAAAAACAGTAGGTTTCCACCTACAAATAGACATAAAGATCACAGGTTCCTATGTGTTAGCTTGGAGGGGTGGGCTTTGGGGTAGGAGGACAGGGTGTGGAGGACATTTCATTTCTGTTCTGTAGGGCTGTAAATCTTTGTTTCTGTACATGTTCAGTCACTGATCAGATTCAACAGTGTGCTCTGGCATTCAGGAGAGCAAATTTTGAGTCCATTAAACACAGCGTACCTTCTGGCTTCTGGATAACTATCCTACTATATTTAGAGTTGGTGTACCCTCTCCTTGAATATAGAGTGCATTTCTGTTCTCTGTAGTATGGAAAGGATACTAAGATACTTGAATGCATCCAGAGGAAGGCAATACAACTCGTGAAAGGTCTAGAAGGTGTGGAGAAAGGCATGAAGCCTATGGAGAGGATGAGGACACTTGGGTTGTCTAGTTTAGAGAAAAGGAGACTAAGAGGTGACCTCATTGTTCTCTACAGCTTCTTGAGCAAGGGAAATGGAGAAGGAGGTGTTGATATCTTCTCCCTGATAACCAATGATAGGATGCATGGGAGTGGCACAAAACTGCCCAAAGGGAGCTTCAGACTGGTTATTAGGAAAAAATATATATATATTTACTGGATTCCTAGAGAGGCTGTTGATACCCCATGCCCGTCAGTATTCAAGAGGCATTTAGATAATGTACTTAATAATATGTTAAAATTCTGGTTAAGCCTGAGCTGGTCAGGCAGTCAGACTTGATCTTTAAATGTTCCTCTCCTCTCCTCTCCTCTCCTCTCCTCTCCTCTCCTCTCCTCTCCTCTCCTCTCCTCTCCTCTCCTCTCCTCTCCTCTCCTCTCCTCTCCTCTCCTCTCCTCTCCTCTCCTCTCCTCTCCTCTCCTCTCCTCTCCTCTCCTCTCCTCTCCTCTCCTCTCCTCTCCTCTCCTCTCCTCTCCTCTCCTCTCCTCTCCTCTCCTCTCCTCTCCTCTCCTCTCCTCTCCTCTCCATTGTTTTTAAGGTTTATATTTTATTTGTTAGAGTGGTAATAACATAGGCCAAAATTGAATCTGCTTTCAGGAGACATTACATCGTCAGAATTTGATACTATAGAGGCTACTTCTATGTGCATTCAGAAACCTGGCATTCATCACTGTAGCCAATTTTCATTCTAGTTATGAAGCCCTACTCAGCAAGACAGCAAAGAACTAATGTAGCTAATAGTTCAACTAGTAGAGCCTCTCAGATTGTGAATAGAATAAAGGAAGAAAAAAAGAAAAAAAAAAAGAAAAAAAAAGAGTCGTTGCCTTCCCTGCCTAAGGAAATTGTGTCTTCTCTGTCTAAGTAAACTGTGTCATCTAGACTCACCATCAACATTATAAGTATCACGGGATAAGTAAATAAATTAATGACTTATATTTTTTCCTGATTAACATTTCCCTTTCCATGACATTCATTACAGACATATTGATCAGAAAGAGAGAGAATAATATTTAAGATAAATTTCTGGGAACTATTCATGGTTAGGATATGAGTTCAAATCACATCTTTATTAAGTAGTTTTATTTTAATGAAAATACTAGAGCAAAATTGAGGAGATTGAGTATACTTCAGGACTTTCAGAAAAAAAGCCTATGTACTGTCATTTAAAAGCACACAGCTAGTGTACATAAATATTAGAACTAATTAACTAATTAGAATTAAGCATGCTTGTTTTTATTGCATCAATCTTTTTTTTTCAACTAATATACAAATGTATTTCATTTATCAATGTAATGTGGAACAGGTCACACAACAATGTGACAGTTTCCTCCCTTCAAATTTGCTAAAGGTTATGTCACTGATGAGAGTTCATCAGCCACTGGCTAAGGAAAACCTAGGTAGAGTGGACATTTTCCCCACATTATTTAAGAAGAATAGATGTGAAAGAATATTACTCTGTACTAGCCACATTTCTCTGACAGCTCTTAAATATATTGCAGATATAAATCTGCAATATATAATCCCTCAGGAAATATTGAAACATCACACATGGTGATGGGTAAGGGTATCAGAATATAAAAATAATTTTAATAAAACAATAATAAAAGTCATGTAATTTGAGATGGGGGAATCATTTTCAGATTATTCACAGTTGTTTAGCATAGTTCGTCTGATGTTTTATACAATATCTGCAACATTTTGTTTATGGGAACTTTTTGGAGTTTACCAAATGATAGATACTTTAGTGAGAAAACATCTTACAATGTATTATATCTCAAAAGACAATTATTAATAGTATTGTTCACATGCTGTTTCAAAGCAGGTAGTGCTATCCTAGTAAACTTGTTTGTACACTTTTTATTTCTTAGATTTTTTATTTTATTTTATTTTATTTTATTTTATTTTATTTTAATTTAATTTTATTTTGTTTTATTTTATTTTTTATTAATTTATTTATTTATCATGCTAAAGAACATAGTCTAGGTATTTCAAGGAGCTTGATGTCAGTTTGTTTGCCAAGTAAGATCCAATCTCTCTTGGTTATGCTTAAGAGAATGCTTTTTCACATTATATCAGAAACAAATGAATCAGTTGTCACTCTTCTCTGGAGCAAACATACTCCTGGTACACAGATTTAGCATAGGCTTAAGGGGAGAATGATTTGTGAGAACCTCTTGTTAAAATATTGGCAGCATATCATGGAGGATTTCCTCCAGCAAAGGGAAGAGATTATACCTCTGTGTGCTGAATGCAAAACTATATGTAGTTTCTTTATCTTTGTTTCTAAAATGTCATACACAAACAACATGGAAAACATGATTAGAAATAGTCAAACTGGTTAATGACAAAATATGGAAAAGTCACAATTGCAAGATAATATCCATGAAGCATAAACTACTGAAAAAAAGGTTTCAGTTTTTGAATACTTATATTAAACCCCAAATAGATTATACTTTATAGTTTAAAATTACATGGAGATAATCTCTAATGTTTGCCAGTGTCCAGTTTATTTGCTTATATTTTAATGACTAGGTTCGCTTCAGATGTTCCAAGGATCTCAATAGTCTAGCAGCCTTTCTAGCAGCAGAAAGGAAGAAATGAATTTCCATAAATATTGTCTAATACATGCTTGTCCTAAGTAGATGACTCAAATACCCTAAACATATCAAAGAGTAACAAAAACAAACAAACAAACAAGAAACAAACAAACAAACAAACAAACAAAACAACAACAACAACAAAAAACACACGGTGGTTTAGCAACCATATTCAGATTTACATACAGGAAACCTTTGTCTTTGAGTAAGTTTGTAGTTACATCTGTCAGTGAAAATTTTATAATTTAAATAAAAGCATCACAGTTTCTAGTTACAAATGTAAAATGACTATTATCTTCATTTAATAATCAGCTTTAATATAGCTGAGATATCTGGGCTCTTCTTTTATCTGCAGGGTTACAAAACTGTTCTTTCCACCAGGTTTGTTCTGGAGGATTATACCCTCAGTAGACTTGTTCAGCCAGAAATACATAGATAAAAGATAAAATTAATATTATTTAGTGAAAGATAATTATGCAAAAATGTCCTGTGCTATCAGTAAATATCCAGCAGAGCACTTAAAAAAAATACAGGAAAGAAAGAGACAAAATAAAATAGAAAAAAATAACCCTATATATAAAATTAATATAAAAATATTGGCTTAACTATTATGATTTTTATACAAGCATTAAAACTAGCAGAAGAACCTTGTGAACACTGTTTCATGTTATTAGATACAGGCACTTCTATTTTGCTACACAAATCTCCATGTTCTGGGTATCCATGATACTTACAAGCTTATGCATGTTTGCATTTTCCTCTGGTATATGCCAAGCCTTGGTGAAGAATATTTCATAGGGAGTTATGCATCATTTTCATGCCTATAGTTTTATGCATCATTTCTAAACCTAGATGGAGTTTAAATTCAAATACAAGGATGAAGGCTTCTGTTCTTTCTGGGAGTGCTTTTGTATAGGGTTAAAAAACAGCAGTATAGCCTCAAATATTCCACAAAACACCATAGTCAGCTTGTGCTTCTATAGCTATATCAAGTGTTTCTGCAAGTGTAGGCCAGATGCTCCCGCTGATATAAAATAGGTTCTACAGAAATCAAGGAGCTATGACAGAAAAGGAGGATATTCATTGCTTCTCTTAATGTTCTTTCGTAGGTATCCTAAAAGAACAGTCTCACAACCTGTAACGTGGATACCCTTCACATTGTCTTTTCATACTGCAGAACCTATTTATAGGCATAAAATATTAAGTATTATTGTCACTATGTAGTTGTTTTACAGCTTTTACAACTGATTTACCCACATTTAGATTTCACAGATATGTTAGTGAGATAGAAGAATAATGTCTAGAGTAAATTGTTGTGGAAGGAAAACAAACAGATCTACATTACGCAATTCTCAAGATATACTGGATTTCAACAGTTAGCACTTCAATTTGTCCACAACTGCTTTATAATTGTGGACATACGTGTCTTCCTAATTTTGGTACTATGCCTTAAAATCTCATTTTATTGCCAAAGGCAATATTATGAAAATAAACAAATAAATAAATAAATAAAACTCTTAGTTTTGCTGAATATGTTTTTTTTTGACACAACTTTTAATACCCATAGGCCTGTAAAACATTAATATGACTGCTCAGTGCAACTGATCTACTTAAGATTTTGAAGCAAATATAAAACTTCTACAGTCTGTCTCTTCTGTGCAACTTTTTAATTGCTAGGTATGAGCCCTATGGGAGCAAGTTCACTCAGGGGACTGGAAACAACATACAGGCACTTTTACCTGTAGAGCACCATCTCAAGTCTAGTTCAGATTAATAATGACTGATATATATTATATCACCTGCTGTCTCTAGAATGATCTGTGCCAAACTATAAAAATTCGAAAGAATTGGTAATTCAAAAGAAATCCAAATGGATCTCAAACTCATCAGCTTTGTATCATATAAAACCTTAATAGCAAGCCTCACCAGATAGTCTGTAACTTTCTTCGCTAGGGAAGCCAGTACTGATCATTTTCATGGATAAAAATCTTTGTATTTTGGCAAGTTGTTTATTTGCTGGAAAATAGAGTTATAATCATTCCAAAAATTCTATGAGGTTAAAAATTAGCTTGATGGCTTAAATGAAGACATTAAATTTGTATATATATCCACACTTTTAAAAATTAAATAGTTAGGATCTGTTATTCAGTACATCAAAAGATGAAGTAGATTCATTCACTTCTTATTCCTTCTTAATAAGTCCTGGACCTATAATACATTTTGTTTAGAAGAAAACACCTAAAACATAATCTTACAGTGTATTTTGGATTTAATATTTTTCTGTAAAACACACTGTATTTCACTCTGAGAGTGAAATACCTCTCAGGTGGCATGTACTAACCCTGACCTTTACAAGCAAATTGTTGTTATTTATCTTGGATTAAAATAACATTTTATAATTTCATGCATATTTAAATGTTTGTAAGAAATGGGCTTGAGAAAGCAAAGTATTGGGATGCTTTGTAAATGGATGGTTAGAACTTGTCTCCAGAGTAATATAAAACCATTTCAAAACCTTTCACAGACTGAATAATAAAAGAGTGAGTTTAAAAGAATATTGCTTCTGGTCAAGATTCACAAAGGAAATAAGGATTTTGTATTTTTTTTTCCTTGTTGAATTTATAAGGACTTTGAGTCCTTAATGACTTGGGAGTCCACTTCTCATGACTGCCACCAGGTCTGAAGTAGCTTTCCCTCAGGTGTTCTTTTAATGACTGTGATTATGATTCTTGGGTTTTAAGCATTCATTCCAGAATATTGTATGACTTAGCCTCCTAAGTTGTCGGTGATGCCTGGAATATTTTTCTATTCCATCTGCTCTGCAGGTCATTACCCATGACCTGCTTACTGAGAATATGGAGAAGGCTGAGGTACTCAGTGACTCAGTGACTTTTTTTGCCTCAGTCTTCCACAGCAAGAGCTCTAGCCACATAGCCCAAGCCACAAAAGGCAAAGGCAGGGACTGAGAAAATGATGAACCATGAGGGGAAGATCAAGGAGAAGATCAAGTTCAAGACCTGAAGATGCGATTCGCAAGTCCATGTGTCCTGATGGAGCTGGTGGATGTAGTTTCTAAGCCAATATCCATCATATTGGAGAAGTTGTGGCAGTCCGGTGAAGATACGAAGATACGACTGACTTGAATAGGGTAAATATAACCTGAATTTTAAAAAAGGAAAAAAGGAAGCCCTGGGGCACTACAGGCCAGTAAGTTTCACCTCTGTTCCTGGAAAGATTGTGTAGCAGATTCTCCTGGAAACTCTGATAAGGTACATGGAAAATAAAGAGGTGATTGGTTCACAGGGCAGATCTTACCTGGCAAATCTGGTGGACTTCTAAGACAGAGTTACGGCACTGGTGGGCAGGGGAAGATAAATTGACATCATCTACATGGACTTGTACAAAACATTTGACATTGTCTCCAAATAGAAAAGAGAAGATTAGAAAAGAGGGATTGACTACATGATGGGTAAGGATTTGGGTGGATGGTTGCACTCAAAGTGTCATGGTCAACCGCTTAGTGTCCAGTTGGAGATCAGTAACAACTGGTGTTCCTCAGGGGTCAGTATTGGGACTGGTACTGTTTAACATGTTTATCGGTGACATGGAGTGCATTCTCAGCAAGTTTGCTGATGACACCAAAGGGAGTGGTGTGGTCAACATGCTGGAGACAAGAGATACCATCCAGAGAGGGCTGGACAGGCTTGAGATGTGGGCCTTTGAGATGTGGTGGTTTTACCATGCTAGGCAGCTGAACTCCACCACAAGTCCAACTTTCATCAATCCTACAATAGAAGGGTCTTCTGAAAGTCCAGGCAGGGTAGAAAGCTGCTTAATCTTCTCTGTGCTCAATGCAGCTATGCCAAAAGCCCACCTGTATCCTTTTGGGTCCTTGAAGTACCCTCTTTTGAGGTAGTCTATGCCAAGAATGCATGGAGCCTCTGGGCCAGTCACAGTGGGACGCTTTTGTCATTCATTCCCAGTTAGACTCACTTCAGCTTCCAATACAGTTAGCTGTTGGTATCCCCCTGTCACTCCAGAGACACAGATGAGTTCTGTCCCTTGGTAGCCTGATGGCATTAAGTTATATTGTGCAGCAGTGTCCACTAGAGTTTTGTATTCCGATGTGCCAGGCCATCAGATCTACACAGTCCAATAAATCTGGTTATCCCTCTCCTCTACCTGGCCAGAGGCAGGGCACCTCTAGTCCTGTTTGGAGTGTCTGCCACTTAATTCTTGCAAATGAGAAGCAGAGGTCCCTTCATCATGGTCAAGAATAACATCAGCCTTCTACTGTTTTTGGGAACTGCCCAACAGAAACTGGAGCAGCCTTTTTCTTAGGAGACCCTCTTCTTGCTACTGTATTTCCTTGCAGTTCACATACCTGAGCAGCTAGGGCTGAAGTAGGTTCATCATCCCATTTCCTCATGTCTTCCCCGTGGTCACGCAGATAGCCATAAAGTGCCACATGGTGTGCATCTTGGGTATTCTCTGCCTCGAGCAGAAAAATACTGATTCTTAGTGGCTGAAATATCACTCCATCTGGATGAGGAGGGATATGCTTGTTCTATGAGATGGTCAAGTCTTTGGGACAGTTTCTCCACAGCTGAGACACAGGCCCGTAGTGGAACAGAGAGATTGTCTTCATATTTGGGAAGCTGGCAGAGTATATACTGTTGGTCCCATCCCCTCATCCCAATTAAATACTGCCAGCGTATTGGCATGTGATGATGGTGCACTCCGTGCAAATTTACGCCACATGGATGCTGTGCACTGGACTTCATCAGGATCTTTAGGTGTCTGGGCATTTTCCAAATCACTATAAACCATCTCCAGCACAGCTAATTCCCACAGATGCTGGAGACCTTTATCCATAGTGGTCCACTTGCCTATTTGATACACAATATATTCCTTGTGGGGGTATCTTTCTTTTCACATCTGCCAGGAGTCACCTCTAGAGGCTGAGAACCTATGTCTCTCTCCTAATTCCTTTGTCTATTACCATTTCTCTAAAGAGGGATCCCAGCTGCTTGGCTTCATTGCCCTCTAATTGTTGGCTATTTGCCTCAGCATCCCAGCATCGAAGCAGCCAGGTGAAGATGTGTTCACCTGGGTGTCAACCATAATCCTTTCGTATTTCTTGCAGCTCACTCAGGGATAGGGATCGTGTGGTTTCTGATTCCTTTACGATTTCCATCTCTTCTTCCTGTTGTTTTTGTGATGGCTCTGCTTTAGAGGTGCCTGCCTTTTCCCCTTCTCCCTCCTTCTTAGGAAAGGCTTCTTCCCTTACTAAATGAGCTGACCTCTATTTCCATTGTTTTGACTTGACTGTGGGGACAACTGATACCATAGTCAGTTGGTCCTCTGGGTCGGCCATAGCATGTGTTGTCTGGTCATCAGATTCAGAGGCCTTCTCCCTCCCTTGAGGGTACTGGACAGTCTTAAATAGTGTTTGATAGGCGTAAGCTTGGACCTAGCACAGTGCTGCAAGTTGTCGTTCTCCAGCATTGTTAGGGTCAGGGTATATGACTCTCAAACATTCTATCAGGCTTTTAGGATTTTGCACTTGTTCAGGAGTGAAGTTCAAATCTATTGGAGGAGACACCTCTGACAGGTACCTGCCTATATCCTCCCACACACCTTGCCACCCGCCACCAGACTTCTTTGGAACAAATTCCCAGGTAAGCTTTCTAAAAAATCGATTAACCTTAGAGAGAAGAGGAAACCCATTATTCAGAATTAGAAATAGCAATATATGGGTTACATGTGAATATTCAAAATACTCAAAAACTGTTGTAATTAGCCCACTGTGAAAGAAGGAGGAGGTACTATTCCTGATATTATTCATAAACTGACTTCCAGATGAGGAAAGGAAGGCAGTGCAATTCTGAATATTCTCTAAAAGACAATTTCCATGAGACACCAAATGATAACAGTATAGAGCTTGAAAGCCAGATTAAACTCAAGGCCAGTGCTTTACAGCACAGCAAATTAAAAAAAAAAAATAATAATAATAAAAATGAACACAGATTGTAGTGCACTCTCGGATTGGATATAGATTGGATATAGAGGAGAAAGGAGAACATGACATGGATTACATGACACGTGATCAAACATAAATATTAACAGGACACTGAACATGGTGACTAGAGACTAAGCGTGTTAGCTGTAAGAGTTTTAATCAATTCTATTGTTATCTCAAACCTTCAAGCCCCACATTGGGCGCCAAAAAGGACTGTGGTGGTTTTACTGTGCTAGGCAGATAAACTCCACCACAACCTCTTTCTCACTCCCTCTCCCCAGAAGAGAAGTGGAAGAAGAAAAGGAAAGAAACAACTCACAGGTTGAGATAAGAATAATTTAATTAAAAGGAAAAATAATTATTACGGAAAGATTATTATTAATTAAACAATTTAACTAAAGGGAAAAGGGGAAAGGGAAAACGGAGGGGAAAAGAGAAACAAAACAAAACAAAACAAGTAAAGGCTGTGTGGAAGTGCAGAGGAAAGAAATTACTCTCTGTTCCCCACAAATGAGTGATGCATGACCACATCCTTGAAGCAGGGCTGTAGTGGGTATACGTGGCAAGGTTTTGGTAGCAGGGGTACATAAGGGTGAATTCTGTGAGAAGGATCTAGAAGCTGCCCCATGTTTGGTAAGGGCACCACTGCTTGCCAGAGCTGAGCCAATAAGCGATGTTGTTTTGTGCCTCTGTGAGAGCATATTTAAGACAGGGAAAAAAAACACTGCGCCACACAGCAGCTGGGAGAGTGAGAGGAGTGAGTAACAGCCTTGCAGGCACCAAGGTCAGTGAAGAAGGAGGGGGAGAGATGCTCCAGGCACCGGAGCAGAAGTCCTCTGCGGCCTGTGGTAAGGGCCATGGTGAAGCAGGATGTCCCCCTGCAGCCCATGGAGTACCACAGTGGAGCAGATGGACTTCCACCAATGGAGGCTGCCGCCTGTGGAAGACCCTTGCCAGAGCAGATTCCGGGCTGGATCTGTAGCCCGTGGAGAGAAGACCATGCAGGAGCAGGTGACCTGGCAGGAGCTGCTGCCTGTGGGGGAGCCAAGTTGGAGCAGTTTTCTCCTGAGGGATGGACCCCGTGGTATGGACCCATATCTGGAGCAGTTCTCAAAGAGCTGCTGCCTGTGGGAAGCCCACACCGGATCAGTTCATCAAGGACTGCATCCTATGGGAGGGACTCCACAACACAGGGGACGAGAGTGACTGAGAAGGAGCGGCAGAGAAGAAGCGCTATAGACTGACCATAACCCCTATTCCCCCGTTCCCCTGCACCACTCAGGAGGAGGAGGTGGAAGAGGGTAGATGGGGTGGGGGGGAGGTGCTTTTTGGTTTCTTTCCTTTGTTTCTCACTTCTCTAGCTTGTTAGTAATAAGCAATAAATCTTACTATCTCCCTATGCAGAGTCTGTTTTGCTCGTTACAATAATTACTGCGTGATCTTCTTGTCCTTATCTCAACCTTTGAGCCCCTTTCATCGTATTTTCTCCCTGTTTCTCTTTGAGGAGGGGGAGTGAGAGAATGGCTGTGGTGGAGCTCCACTGCCCACTTGAGCGGAACCACAACAGTCCTTTTTGGAGCACAACGTGGGGCTTAAGGAATTTGAGATAAGTTGATAGAAGTAACGGGCAAAATATGGACAGGATGATTGTTATGAATGTACAACTTGTGAAGAATTTAAGAAAGCAGTAACTGTGAGAAATATGTTTCATGTTAGTGTGGTGAAGGGATGAGGGGTGGTGTGTGTGTAAAATGTCTACCTTCTCAGTGTCGTGATGATGTTATGTTTATTTTGGTGTGGTGTATTCTTTTTTTTTTTTGATGTAAGTGAAGATTGTGATGATTGTAAAGTAAGAGATAATTGGGATTATTCTTAAATATGCTTTTAATAGCATATTTATATGTGGTGGTTTTACTCAGCATATGTGGTGGTTTTACTCAGGTGGGCAGCCGAGCTTCACCACAACCGCTCTCTCACTCCCCGTCTCCTCAAAGAGGAAGGGGGAGAAAATACAACACAGAGAATTCGAGGTTTGAGATGAGAAAGGTTTAATTAAAGGGAAAGGGAATTGGGAGGAAAAGAAACAAAAGAAACAATAAGTCCGCATGGAAGCACAGAGAGAGGGAAAAAATTATTCTCTACTTCCCATCAATGAGCAATGTTCGGCCACATCCTGAGAAGCAGGGCCTCAAAACACATAGTGGTTGTTCAGGAGCAACAACCCCCTCCCCCACAAGAGCCCCCCCCTTTTTATTGCTGAGTGTGACATCAGGTGTTATGGAATATCCCTTTGGCTGGTTTAGGTCAGGTGCCCTGGCAATGTCCCCTCCCCATCACCTGCCCACCCCCAGCCTGCTGGCTCTTGGGGGCTTGGAAGGAGTCCTGATGCTGTGCCAGCACTATGCAGCAATAGACACAACACTGGAGTGATATCAGTGCAGTTCCAGCTATGAGTGCAGAGCACAGCACTGTGTCGGCTGCTGCAGGGAAAAGGTGACTCCAGCTCAGACAGACCCAACACGAGGGCCTCAACACACATAGCCGATGTTGGGGAGGACAGACATTTTCGCAACGAGAGCCCGCCTCAACCCCCCTCTTATTCCACCTTTTATTACTGCGTGTGACATTATACGGTATGGAATATCCCTTTGGTTGGTTTAGGTCAGCTGCCTTGGTGATGTTCCTTTCTCACTTTTTTGCCCACCCCCTAGGAGTGTTAGAGAGAGTCCTGATTCTGTGCCAGCACTGCTCAGCAGCAGATACAACACTGGTGTGATACCGCTACTGTTCTAGTCCACTGTATGTGCTGCTGCAGGGAAAGTTAACACCCCAGCCAGACCCAGTACATGAGAACCTCCTGAAGTTCAATAAGGACAAGTTCTGCATCGAGGCCACAGCGATCCCAAGCACAAACACAAACTGCGCAGAGAATGGGTCAATAACAACCCTGATGAGAAGTCCCTGGGGTTGTTGGTTTACAAGAAGCTCAACATGATCCACCAATGCGTGCTTGCAGCCCAGAAAGCAAAACATATCCTAGGCTACATTAAGGGAAGCATGGCCAGCAGGTTGAGGTAAGTGATTGGTTGAAGGAGAATGCTCTGGGGACACCTTAAAACAACCTTCCAATATGTAAAGGGGGACTACAGGAAAGATGGGGAGGGATTCTTCATCAAGGAGTGTAGTGATAGGATGAGGAGTAATGGATTTAAAATAAAAAGGGTGGTTTTAAATTAGATATTATGAAGAAGCTCTTCATGATAAGGGTGGTGAAGTACTGGAACAGGTTGCCCAGAGAAGTTGTGGATGTCCCTTCCCTCAAAGTGCCAGGTTGTATGGGGCTTTGAGCCACCTGGTCTAGTGTAAGGTGTCCCTGCCCATGTCAGGGAGGTTGGAATTAGGTGGTCTTTAAGGCCTCTTCCAAACAAAATCATTCAATGGTTCTATGATTCTAAGAAGGTGGCAATGGACAGTTCAAGCTGCGCATCTGGATTTTTTTCTGATGGCTCTTGTGTTTTTCAGGTACGGTGGTGCTTGTGTCATCATTTACTGAGCATCCCCTTTTCAGTTAATGAAAAGATTATTGTAAGACCTTTCCCAGCATGTTTTTCAGATCTAGCTGAGATATCCTGACTTCAGTAAAACACTTTTATATTAACAGCTCAAGGAGATGTAAAATCTTAATCATGTGAATAAAATTATGAATGTTATGGACTAGAAATAAAAATAGAGAATTGAAAAATGTTGACTAAAGAGAAAGATTTTGACAAGCTTTGGGGAAATTATATTGTTTTTCATTCTTGTTACACACAGTTTGCTATATCATTGATATTATTTAGCAAAAAGATGTTGCTATTGTTGAATATTCCATGGATCATGAATGATTTCTAATTTCTATTAGTAGTTAATTAAAATGCTATAATATGCAATTTTAGTTTTCCTGGGGTAATTAAAATATATTTTAATGAAATAAAATGACTAAATGTCTCCCTAGTTTTCCTTGGGAAATATATTGCTCTGAGAAATCTCAGCTTACATAAACTTCTAAAAGATTTTTTATTTGTTAAATGAAATTCATAAAACATTTTCACTGAAGGGCTTTTGTTTAAGAAAAAAAAAAAAAAAGACGAACTTTTTTTTTCAATATAAAGGGAATATTTAGATATACTGTTAGTATTTTCATTTACCATATAAGAATGAAATAAAAATGTGCCATAAAACATATTTCTATTAAACTCTTCTCTGAATAGATTAAATTTATATCTGCACTTTGCTATGTTAACACTTTTTAACAAGAATTCAAGAATTCATCTTTCTGTGTTTTGTTTGTTTGTTTGTTTTTTTTCTGTTCTAGTGCATTTGATACTTGGGTCTCCTCATTTCTGAAGATTTCAGGAAATTAAAACTCTGGATATTCTTTCTGTCTTTCTCTCCCTCTCTCTCTCTTTTTTTTTTTCTTTTTTTTTTTTTTTTCCCCCCTCGTGTTGCAAGAGGAAATTACTTCATGAAATAAGATAACTTCAGGAAATAAGATTATTTAAAGAAGCATATCATATACTTATTTCCTCACAATCAGCATTCCGATAGTAAGTGTAGGAGATCCTGGAAAAATCTCTTTTAACAATTTTTCTCTAGCTAATTTATTCAAAACTTCACAAATAAATCCTTTTAAATTATTCTCTAATTTTAAATATTTCACTTACTAAAGCTGATGAAAATGTTTGAGCTGGTGTGACAAAGACTGATGTGTAAGACTGACGTTATACAAGACAAACCTTTTTTACTATAAAAATAAGGTAGTGATCATTTGAAATCTGTCTAAATTGAGCACAGAAGTTGCAAGAACATTCAACATATCTATCAAAGTAATGCTACTATAGGATACTGAGATTTCTATATAGTCATCATAAATGGTTAGGTATTTTTTAAATCAACCTGAAAGACATTGTCTCCCTGTTTATGTGTCTTAACATCAGGAAATAAATAAATAAATAAATATATTTATTTATAGTTGCCTGATTCTGAGTTACTTAGTACAGCACACATTAGAACATATGGCTTGTCTATACTTCACCTTGTCGTTGTGTTCTACTTTATGCACTTCCAGGAAACAATACATTAATTTCTGATATGCCTAAGTGTCTAGCATTATATGCTCTTCTGAACAAAACATGTGAATAATGCGGACGGACAATGAACAAGTAAAGTTGCTGAAGAACATAGGTGAGAAGCAATTGGATAACAAAGTGTGAATGTCATACAGTGCTTATCTCAGAAAAGAGAGGGAAAGGTGAAAAAGCTCAAAAGCTACCTCTAGCTTAGGGCCTGTTCTGCATGAACAACTAATGAATTCCAGAATTGGAGAAAAACAATGAAACGTTAATAGAGATGAAATCTGCACGTAACACATTTCTTCCTGATCTCCCTGGAGTGTCTACAATTAAGCCTAAGTCTTCAGTGTTCACTTTTCCTGAAGAAATAGATGCTTTCCATCTAGACTGAGAAACAGAATTTCAGTCTTCTTACAACTGCAGTGATTGTTGTTGTTATTATTATTATTGTTTTATTGCTTAATGTTTATAACAGACACAGGGATATAATGTCTGCTTCTGAGAGTTAACCAATCAATTTCCCCCCCCCCAAAAAAAAAAAAAAAAAAAAAAATAGAAAAAAAGTCCTATGTTTGGACAAAATACAGGAATAAAAGTATATCCTGAAGCAATAAATAGGTTTTGTATATATTTAAATGTTGATACCTAGATTCTTACCCATGTAAGAAATTTGCAGATGAGGTCTACAAATCAGTCAGTATATATAGAATAGCTATGTATGTCTAGGACGACCCAGGAAACTACAGACGAGTCAGCCTCACCTCCATCCCTGGAAATGGATTTTTCATGCTCATCATGGAGGTCATCTCCAAGCATATAGAGGAGAAGAGGATGATCAGGAGTAGCTTGGGTTCACCAAGGGGAAATCATGCTTGACCAACCTGATAGTCTTCTATGATGGAAAGACTATCTGGGTGGATGAGGGGAGAACAGTTGATATTGTTTACCTCAACACTATCTCCCATAACATCCTCATAGACAAGCTCAGGAAATGTGGGATGGATGAGTTGATAGTGAGGTGGATTGATAATTGGCTGGATGGCAGAGCTCAGAAAGTTGTGCTTAGTGGTGTGGAGTCTAGTTGGAGGCCTGTAGTTAGCAGTGTCCTCAGTGGTCTGTACTGGGTCCAGTCCTTTTCAATTTTTTTGTCCATGACCTGGATGATGGAATAGAGAACACCCTCAACAAGTTTGTGGAGGATACAAGTTTATGGGAGGAGTGTCTAATACCCAAGAGGGCTATGCAGGACCTGGACAGTCTGGAGCATAGGTGGTGAGGAACCTTACAAGGTTCAACAAAGGCAAATGCAGGGTCTTGAACCTAGGGCAGAATAACCCTATGCACTGGTACAGGCTGGGGGCTGACCAGCTGGAAAACAGCCCTGGAGAGAAGTACCTGGGAGTTCTGGTGGACAGCAGGTTAACCATGAGCCAGCATTGTGCCTTTGTGGCCAAGAAGGCTAATGGTATCCTGGGGTGCATCCTGGGATGAGAGTGTTGCCAGCAGGTCAAGGGAGGTGATCCTCCCCTTCTACTCAGTTCTGGTGAAGTAACACCTGGAGTACTGGGACCAGTTCTTGGCTCCCCAGTACAAGAGGGATGTGGAGCTCTTGTGACCAGTCCAGCAGAGGTCTAAGAAGATGATTAGAAGACAGCAGCATCTCTCATATGAGGAGAGGCTGAGAGAACTGGGCCTGTTTGGCTTGGAGAAGAAAAGACTGAGAGGGTATCTTATCAATGCTTACAAATATCTTAAGGGAAGGTGTCAAGAGGATGGGACTGGACTCTTTTCAGTGGTACCCAGTGACAGGACAAGGCAATGAGCACAAACTGAAACACAGGAAGATCTAGTTGCATATGAGGAAAGATTTTTCTACTGTGTGGGTGACAGAGCACTGGAACTGTCTGTCCAAAGAGGTTGTGGAGTCTTCTTCTCTGGAGATAATAAAAACCCTCCTGCATGTGATCCTGTGTAACATGTGCTAGATGACCCTGCTTAGCAGGGTTGGTTGAACTAGATGATCTCCAGAGATCCTTTCCAACCTCAACCATTCTGTGAATGCTGAATGAGAAAATTCTTAGCCATCTTTAGGTTTTCGTCATCCTTTGAATCAAATCAGAGAGTCCTTTTTTTTTTTTTTTTTGTTAATCAGCAATAAGTTGCATGCAGTTTAACCAGTATTAGAATTTTTATTGTCCCCTTATCCACATCACTGACACTCTTATTTTGTTTTGTGTACTCAATCAGGAATACAGTAATCTCTAGAAAACATCTGTATCATACTGTATAATTCAGTATATTCCAGTACATTATTTCTGAAACATTCTATGCATCCAAAGCATCCATTACACCTGACTAAAACAGTCCATAAATATTCCATGCTTTCAGAGTATGACATCTGGCACACTAATTATGAGACTTTCACTTCATCTTTTATTTATATTATAAATTCAGTAATGGGTTTACAGTACACACATGGTATCCTGTGTCAAAATACTTCTTATTAGTATTCACAAATTCAAGTCCAATACAATAATCACAGCAAATATTTGCTTAGTATCATCTCTATAATACTGAGGAGAGTAAAAGATAGTACAATTGTCTCAGTGTTCTGTGTTATTAATATTTAGAGAAACAAGTGTGGCATGTTGCAGCAGACTGAGCTGAGACTTACCATATTTTGACATATGACTAGTTAATCTAAGATCAGAATTGGTACATTTGTTTAGAAGAGTGTTAAACTACTGTTAGATGTTAGAAACAGGAAATATTAGCTTTATTTTAACTCCATCTGATACACACTGAGACACCAAAGTTATGCTAATAAAAATTTTGAATATAACTAGAAGGTGGGGAAAAAAAAAAAAAAAAAAAAACAGGGAAAAAAAAATAATTAAATGTATAGTATAATGATTGAAAAAAAAAAAAAACAACAAAAAAACAAACACAGAGAAGACATCAAGAAACAATATTAAATTATGACATCTAATAATATGTTATTAGAAATACATCTGATGTTTCTCACAATTACAGTTCCAATATATTTCATACTGAACTAGGTATACATAGGAAAAATTAACAAGGTTAACATTCTTATTCAAGAGCCCAAGTTTTGGGGTATATATAACTTACCCTCAACTAGAAGGGAGAAAAAAAAATCCATAAAAAAAAAAAGGTGCCTGGTTCCCTTAAGCCATTTGAACACTTCAGACCTACATCTCAGTATATCAGTGAACTACCTAAATAATTATTAAAGAATGTTTTTGGGTATGAATGTAAAAGTAAAGAAGAAATGACAGATAGTATAAGACCAGAGACTTGCAGGAATAAAAAATTTCTGGATCAAATCTCAAGGTACTCATAATCACAAGATACCATTTACAGAGGGATTATCTCTTAGAAACCAAGCACAACCAACCATACACCAACTAGAAGAGAAGCCATCCTTGACCTATATGCAAATAAGGAGGAATTGACTGAAAATTTTAGAATGATAGTGAAATAAGGAACTAGACACAATAGGTGTAGGTAGAGACATAATTAATGAGCTCGGAAAGCACAATGGTACAAAGATACTAGATTTTAAGAAACAAAATAAGGCTCAAATCCATTATGTTTGAAAAGGCAGATAAATTTCTGTGAAGGTTCCCAGCACAGGTGAGAGAAACTTCCCAGGGCATTTGACACTGTCATTGGAGCCAGTGTAATAAATGGCTCAGTCTTCAAAATAGGACTATAATCAAAGTTTACAATTTATTAAAGGAATTGAGGTAAGCAAACAGCGCTGGGTGTTCCGGGAGTCTCTGCTCCACCAAGACACACACCAGTTACATCAAACAGCTGATTTTTATGCTCCTAGGCTAATACATATTCATTACTACTTCTAAAAAAACATGGCTATTATAATTAGTTTCCGGAATCCAAACCCTCCCACTGGAGCATGAGTATTAGTCTCCGGTGGTCCCTCTGGGGGTCTCTGGGGGTATCTCGTGCTGAAGGCTCATAGTCTTTCTCCCTCTTGTCCTTCTTCTTTGTCCAACTTGGCTGGATGTCAGAGACTTGTGCAGCGCCCCCTGCAAGCTTTGTCTTTTAGTTGTTCTTCAGCTCTCCCCATCTCCTTAATCTCCTGGCCAGATATCAGAGACTTGCATAGTATCCCATGCAATAGTCATAATAGTTAGCAGTTATTCTAACCCCCCCAGATATCAGAGACTTCAAGGAAAAGCCTACAAATACATCTCCCTTCAAGCTCTCTATTGACACGAATTGCTAAAACATTCCTTTGCAAGATACAAGAACTATCTACATTATCCCCTCTGTTTTTCTTAGACTTGTGGTTATACAAGTGTATGTAAGACAGAAGGTCACATGTCATCATATCATGTGGCCCTAGCAGTGTTCCATACTGACACGAATCAGATGAACATATTTCACACCAGTAAGTGAGAAACTCCTGCACCCAATCTGCTTCGGGTTATACAGTTCTTATTCTGCATGGTCCCATTTATCCACTACAGCTTATTGTTCCCTTTCCTTCTCAGTTTCTCCCCATATTCATTGTCCTTCCCATACGTATGTGCAGTGGAACCACATAGGGACTAATGCTAGATGCTCAATTGGTATTGTATACCCAAAGTTCATCCATAAAGATGCAAGGAAAAAATAGAGCTTAGCTGTCCAGAGAGCAGCAAACAATGAGAATTAGCAAGCCTGAATTTGTCAAATTTAAACTCCTTTAAGGAATAGTGTTTTTCAAGCCAAAACAGTAGTAGTAGTAGCAGTAGTAGCAGTAGTAGTAATAACAGTATTCTGAATTATAATGCAATTAGTTCATAAAGAACTTCTGTAGATGAGATGTATATGGAAGCAAGTGAAATGTTTAACAGTAGAGTGAACTTTTAGTTCCAAAACACTTTTGAATGAATGGAGTATACATTTTATTGTTTGTACTGCAAATGAAAGAAAGTATAGTTTCTACTCAGCTCTAACTCTTTCTCATGGAGGAAAGGGCTAGAAGAAATATTAAAATTCAGAAGAGAATGATAGTTTTTCAGTCACTGTCCTCTTTG